>NW_027617460.1:0-115945 GCF_964187855.1 Myxine glutinosa
AAAACCACTTTTCGCACTTGTGTTAGTGTTGAAAAACCACTTTTCGCACTTGTGTTGGTGCAGGAAACCACTTTTGCACTTGTATTAGTGTGGAAAAAACACTTTTTGCACTTGTGATAGTGTTGAAAAACCACTTTTCGCACTTGTGTTAGTGTTGAAAAACCACTTTCGCACTTGTGTTAGTGTTGAAAAACCACTTTTCACACTTGTGTTGGTGCAGGAAACCACTTTTGCACTTGTATTAGTGTGGAAAAAAACACTTTTTGCACTTGTGATAGTGTTGAAAAACCACTTTTCGCACTTGTGTTAGTGTTGAAAAACCACTTTTTGCACTTGTGTTGGTGCAGGAAACCACTTTTGCACTTGTATTAGTGTGGAAAAAACACTTTTCGCACTTGTGTTAGTGTTGAAGAACCACTTTTCGCACTTGTGTTAGTGTTGAAAAACCACTTTTCGCACTTGTGTTAGTGTTGAAAAACCACTTTTCGCACTTGTGTTGGTGCAGGAAACCACTTTTGCACTTGTATTAGTGTGGAAAAACCACTTTTCGCACTTGTGTTAGTGTTGAAATACCACTTTTCGCACTTGTGTTGGTGCAGGAAACCACTTTTGCACTTGTATTAGTGTGGAAAAACCACTTTTCGCACTTGTGTTAGTGTTGAAAAACCACTTTTCACACTTGTGTTAGTGTTGAAAAACCACTTTTCGCACTTGTGTTAGTGTTGAAAAACCACGTTTCGCACTTGTGTTAGTGTTGAAAAACCACTTTTCGCACTTGTGTTGGTGCAGGAAACCACTTTTGCACTTGTATTAGTGTGGAAAAAACACTTTTTGCACTTGTGATAGTGTTGAAAAACCACTTTTCGCACTTGTGTTAGTGTTGAAAAACCACCTTTCGCACTTGTGTTAGTGTTGAAAAACCACTTTTTCGCACTTGTGTTGGTGCAGGAAACAACTTTTGCACTTGTATTAGTGTGGAAAAACACTTTTTGCACTTGTGATAGTGTTGAAAAACCACTTTTGCACTTGTATTAGTGTGGAAAAAACCACTTTTCGCACTTGTGTTAGTGTTGAAAAACCACTTTTCGCACTTGTGTTAGTGTTGAAAAACCACTTTTCGCACTTGTGTTAGTGTTGAAAAACCACTTTTCACACTTGTGTTGATGCAGGAAACCACTTTTGCACTTGTATTAGTGTGGAAAAAACACTTTTTGCACTTGTGATAGTGTTGAAAAACCACTTTTTGCACTTGTGTTAGTGTTGAAAAACCACTTTTCGCACTTGTGTTGGTTCAGGAAACCACTTTTGCACTTGTATTAGTGTGGAAAAAACACTTTTTGCACTTGTGATAGTGTTGAAAAACCACTTTTCACACTTGTGTTAGTGTTGAAAAACCACTTTTTGCACTTGTGTTGGTGCACAGGAACCACTTTTGCACATGTATTAGTGTGGAAAAAACACTTTTTGCACTTGTGATAGTGTTGAAAAACCACTTTTCGCATTTGTGTTAGTGTTGAAAAACCACTTTTCGCACTTGTGTTAGTGTTGAAAAACCACGTTTCACACTTGTGTTGGTGCAGGAAACCACTTTTGCAACTTGTATTAGTGTGGAAAAAACCACTTTTCGCACTTGTGTTAGTGTTGAAAAACCACTTTTCGCACTTGTGTTAGTGTTGAAAAACCACTTTTCGCACTTGTGTTAGTGTTGAAAAACTACTTTTCGCACTTGTGTTGGTGCAGGAAACCACTTTTGCACTTGTATTAGTGTGGAAAAAACACTTTTTGCACTTGTGATAGTGTTGAAAAACCACTTTTCGCACTTGTGTTAGTGTTGAAAAACCACTTTTCGCACTTTGTGTTAGTGTTGAAAAACCACTTTTCGCACTTGTGTTAGTGTTGAAAAACCACATTTCGCACTTGTGTTGGTGCAGGAAACCACATTTGCACTTGTATTAGTGTGGAAAAAACACTTTTTTGCACTTGTGATAGTGTTGAAAAACCACTTTTCGCACTTGTGTTAGTGTTGAAAAACCACTTTTCGCACTTGTGTTGGTGCAGGAAACCACTTTTGCACTTGTATTAGTGTGGAAAAAACACTTTTCGCACTTGTGTTAGTGTTGAAAAACACTTTTCGCACTTGTGTTAGTGTTGAAAAACCACTTTTCGCACCTGTGTTAGTGTTGAAAAACCACTTTTCGCACTTGTGTTAGTGTTGAAAAACCACGTTTCGCACTTGTGTTGGTGCAGGAAACCACTTTTGCACTTGTATTCGTGTGGAAAACCACTTTTCGCACTTGTTTAGTGTTGAAAAAACCACTTTTCGCACTTGTGTTAGTGTTGAAAAACCACTTTTCGCACTTGTGTTAGTGTTGAAAAACCACTTTCGCACTTGTGTTGGTGCAGGAAACCACTTTTGCACTTGTATTAGTGTGGAAAAAACACTTTTTGCACTTGTGATAGTGTTGAAAAACCACTTTTCGCACTTGTGTTAGTGTTGAAAAACCACTTTTCGCACTTGTGTTAGTGTTGAAAACCACTTTTCGCACTTGTGTTGGTGCAGGAAACCACTTTTGCACTTGTATTAGTGTGGAAAAAACACTTTTTGCACTTGTGATAGTGTTGAAAAACCACTTTTCGCACTTGTGTTAGTGTTGAAAACACTTTTCGCACTTGTGTTAGTGTTGAAAAACCACTTTTCACACTTGTGTTGGTGCAGGAAACCACTTTTGCACTTGTATTAGTGTGGAAAAAACACTTTTTGCACTTGTGATAGTGTTGAAAAACCACTTTTCGCACTTGTGTTAGTGTTGAAAAACCACTTTTTGCACTTGTGTTGGTGCAGGAAACCACTTTTGCACTTGTATTAGTGTGGAAAAAACACTTTTACGCACTTGTGTTAGTGTTGAAGAACCACTTTTCGCACTTGTGTTAGTGTTGAAAAACCACTTTTCGCACTTGTGTTAGTGTTGAAAAACCACTTTTCGCACTTGTGTTGGTGCAGGAAACCACTTTTGCACTTGTATTAGTGTGGAAAAACCACTTTTCGCACTTGTGTTAGTGTTGAAATACCACTTTTCGCACTTGTGTTGGTGCAGGAAACCACTTTTGCACTTGTATTAGTGTGGAAAAACCACTTTTCGCACTTGTGTTAGTGTTGAAAAACCACTTTTCACACTTGTGTTAGTGTTGAAAACCACTTTTCGCACTTGTGTTAGTGTTGAAAAACCACGTTTCGCACTTGTGTTAGTGTTGAAAAACCACTTTTCGCACTTGTGTTGGTGCAGGAAACCACTTTTGCACTTGTATTAGTGTGGAAAAAACACTTTTTGCACTTGTGATAGTGTTGAAAAACCACTTTTCGCACTTGTGTTAGTGTTGAAAAACCACCTTTCGCACTTGTGTTAGTGTTGAAAAACCACTTTTCGCACTTGTGTTGGTGCAGGAAACAACTTTTGCACTTGTATTAGTGTCGGAAAAAACACTTTTTGCACTTGTGATAGTGTTGAAAAACCACTTTTGCACTTGTATTAGTGTGGAAAAACCACTTTTCGCACTTGTGTTAGTGTTGAAAAACCACTTTTCGCACTTGTGTTAGTGTTGAAAAAACCACTTTTCGCACTTGTGTTAGTGTTGAAAAACCACTTTTCACACTTGTGTTGATGCAGGAAACCACTTTTGCACTTGTATTAGTGTGGAAAAAACACTTTTTTGCACTTGTGATAGTGTTGAAAAACCACTTTTTGCACTTGTGTTAGTGTTGAAAAACCACTTTTCGCACTTGTGTTGGTTCAGGAAACCACTTTTGCACTTGTATTAGTGTGGAAAAAACACTTTTTGCACTTGTGATAGTGTTGAAAAACCACTTTTCACACTTGTGTTAGTGTGAAAACCACTTTTTGCACTTGTGTTGGTGCAGGAAACCACTTTTGCACATGTATTAGTGTGGAAAAAACACTTTTTGCACTTGTGATAGTGTTGAAAAACCACTTTTCGCATTTGTGTTAGTGTTGAAAAACCACTTTTCGCACTTGTGTTAGTGTTGAAAAACCACGTTTCACACTTGTGTTGGTGCAGGAAACCACTTTTGCACTTGTATTAGTGTGGAAAAAACCACTTTTCGCACTTGTGTTAGTGTTGAAAAACCACTTTTCGCACTTGTGTTAGTGTTGAAAAACCACTTTTCGCACTTGTGTTAGTGTTGAAAAACTACTTTTCGCACTTGTGTTGGTGCAGGAAACCACTTTTGCACTTGTATTAGTGTGGAAAAAACACTTTTTGCACTTGTGATAGTGTTGAAAAACCACTTTTCGCACTTGTGTTAGTGTTGAAAAACCACTTTTCGCACTTGTGTTAGTGTTGAAAAACCACTTTTCGCACTTGTGTAGTGTTGAAAAACCACATTTCGCACTTGTGTTGGTGCAGGAAACCACATTTGCACTTGTATTAGTGTGGAAAAAACACTTTTTGCACTTGTGATAGTGTTGAAAAACCACTTTTCGCACTTGTGTTAGTGTTGAAAAACCACTTTTCGCACTTGTGTTGGTGCAGGAAACCACTTTTGCACTTGTATTAGTGTGGAAAAAACACTTTTCGCACTTGTGTTAGTGTTGAAAAACCACTTTTCGCACTTGTGTTAGTGTTGAAAAACCACTTTTCGCACCTGTGTTAGTGTTGAAAAACCACTTTTCGCACTTGTGTTAGTGTTGAAAAACCCACGTTTCGCACTTGTGTTGGTGCAGGAAACCACTTTTGCACTTGTATTCGTGTGGAAAAACCACTTTTCGCACTTGTTTAGTGTTGAAAAACCACTTTTCGCACTTGTGTTAGTGTTGAAAAACCACTTTTCGCACTTGTGTTAGTGTTGAAAAACCACTTTTCGCACTTGTGTTGGTGCAGGAAACCACTTTTGCACTTGTATTAGTGTGGAAAAAACACTTTTTGCACTTGTGATAGTGTTGAAAAACCACTTTTCGCACTTGTGTTAGTGTTGAAAAACCACTTTTCGCACTTGTGTTAGTGTTGAAAAACCACTTTTCGCACTTGTGTTGGTGCAGGAAACCACTTTTGCACTTGTATTAGTGTGGAAAAAACACTTTTTGCACTTGTGATAGTGTTGAAAAACCACTTTTCGCACTTGTGTTAGTGTTGAAAAACCACTTTTCGCACTTGTGTTAGTGTTGAAAAACCACTTTTCACACTTGTGTTGGTGCAGGAAACCACTTTTGCACTTGTATTAGTGTGGAAAAAACACTTTTTGCACTTGTGATAGTGTTGAAAAACCACTTTTCGCACTTGTGTTAGTGTTGAAAAACCACTTTTTGCACTTGTGTTGGTGCAGGAAACCACTTTTGCACTTGTATTAGTGTGGAAAAAACACTTTTCGCACTTGTGTTAGTGTTGAAGAACCACTTTTCGCACTTGTGTTAGTGTTGAAAAACCACTTTTCGCACTTGTGTTAGTGTTGAAAAACCACTTTTCGCACTTGTGTTGGTGCAGGAAACCACTTTTGCACTTGTATTAGTGTGGAAAAACCACTTTTCGCACTTGTGTTAGTGTTGAAATACCACTTTTCGCACTTGTGTTGGTGCAGGAAACCACTTTTGCACTTGTATTAGTGTGGAAAAACCACTTTTCGCACTTGTGTTAGTGTTGAAAAACCACTTTTCACACTTGTGTTAGTGTTGAAAAACCACTTTTCGCACTTGTGTTGGTGCAGGAAACCACTTTTGCACTTGTATTAGTGTGGAAAAAACACTTTTTACACTTGTGATAGTGTTGAAAAACCACTTTTCGCACTTGTGTTAGTGTTCAAAAAAACACTTTTCGCACTTGTGTTGGTGCAGGAAACCACTTTTGCACTTGTATTAGTGTGGAAAAAACACTTTTTGTGCTTGTGATAGTGTTGAAAAACCACTTTTCGCACTTGTGTTAGTGTTGAAAAACCACTTTTCGCACTTGTGTTAGTGTTGAAAAACCACTTTTTACACTTGTGTTGGTGCAGGAAACCACTTTTGCACTTGTATTAGTGTGGAAAAAACACTTTTTGCACTTGTGATAGTGTTGAAAAACCACTTTTCGCACTTGTGTTAGTGTTGAAAAACCACTTTTCGCACTTGTGTTGGTGCAGGAAACCACTTTTGCACTTGTATTAGTGTGGAAAAAACACTTTTCGCACTTGTGTTAGTGTTGAAAAACCACTTTTCGCACTTGTGTTAGTGTTGAAAAACCACTTTTCGCACTTGTGTTAGTGTTGAAAAACCACTTTTCGCACTTGTGTTGGTGCAGGAAACCACTTTTGCACTTGTATTAGTGTGGAAAAAACACTTTTTGCACTTGTGATAGTGTTGAAAAACCACTTTTCACACTTGTGTTAGTGTTGAAAACCCACTTTTTGCACTTGTGTTGGTGCAGGAAACCACTTTTGCACATGTATTAGTGTGGAAAAAACACTTTTTGCACTTGTGATAGTGTTGAAAAACCACTTTTCGCATTTGTGTTAGTGTTGAAAAACCACTTTTCGCACTTGTGTTAGTGTTGAAAAACCACGTTTCACACTTGTGTTGGTGCAGGAAACCACTTTTGCACTTGTATTAGTGTGGAAAAAACCACTTTTCGCACTTGTGTTAGTGTTGAAAAACCACTTTTCGCACTTGTGTTAGTGTTGAAAAACCACTTTTCGCACTTGTGTTAGTGTTGAAAAACTACTTTTCGCACTTGTGTTGGTGCAGGAAACCACTTTTGCACTTGTATTAGTGTGGAAAAAACACTTTTTGCACTTGTGATAGTGTTGAAAAACCACTTTTCGCACTTGTGTTAGTGTTGAAAAACCACTTTTCGCACTTGTGTTAGTGTTGAAAAACCACTTTTCGCACTTGTGTTAGTGTTGAAAAACCACATTTCGCACTTGTGTTGGTGCAGGAAACCACATTTGCACTTGTATTAGTGTGGAAAAAACACTTTTTGCACTTGTGATAGTGTTGAAAAACCACTTTTCGCACTTGTGTTAGTGTTGAAAAACCACTTTTCGCACTTGTGTTGGTGCAGGAAACCACTTTTGCACTTGTATTAGTGTGGAAAAACCACTTTTCGCACTTGTGTTAGTGTTGAAAAACCACTTTTCGCACTTGTGTTAGTGTTGAAAAACCACTTTTCGCACCTGTGTTAGTGTTGAAAAACCACTTTTCGCACTTGTGTTAGTGTTGAAAAACCACGTTTCGCACTTGTGTTGGTGCAGGAAACCACTTTTGCACTTGTATTCGTGTGGAAAAACCACTTTTCGCACTTGTTTAGTGTTGAAAAACCACTTTTCGCACTTGTGTTAGTGTTGAAAAACCACTTTTCGCACTTGTGTTAGTGTTGAAAAACCACTTTTCGCACTTGTGTTGGTGCAGGAAACCACTTTTGCACTTGTATTAGTGTGGAAAAAACACTTTTTGCACTTGTGATAGTGTTGAAAAACCACTTTTCGCACTTGTGTTAGTGTTGAAAAACCACTTTTCGCACTTGTGTTAGTGTTGAAAAACCACTTTTCGCACTTGTGTTGGTGCAGGAAACCACTTTTGCACTTGTATTAGTGTGGAAAAAACACTTTTTGCACTTGTGATAGTGTTGAAAAACCACTTTTCGCACTTGTGTTAGTGTTGAAAAACCACTTTTCGCACTTGTGTTAGTGTTGAAAAACCACTTTTCGCACTTGTGTTAGTGTTGAAAAACCACTTTTCGCACTTGTGTTGGTGCAGGAAACCACTTTTGCACTTGTATTAGTGTGGAAAAAACACTTTTTGCACTTGTGATAGTGTTGAAAAACCACTTTTCACACTTGTGTTAGTGTTGAAAACCCACTTTTTGCACTTGTGTTGGTGCAGGAAACCACTTTTGCACATGTATTAGTGTGGAAAAAACACTTTTTGCACTTGTGATAGTGTTGAAAAACCACTTTTCGCATTTGTGTTAGTGTTGAAAAACCACTCGCACTTGTGTTAGTGTTGAAAAACCACGTTTCACACTTGTGTTGGTGCAGGAAACCACTTTTGCACTTGTATTAGTGTGGAAAAAACCACTTTTCGCACTTGTGTTAGTGTTGAAAAACCACTTTTCGCACTTGTGTTAGTGTTGAAAAACCACTTTTCGCACTTGTGTTAGTGTTGAAAAACTACTTTTCGCACTTGTGTTGGTGCAGGAAACCACTTTTGCACTTGTATTAGTGTGGAAAAAACACTTTTTGCACTTGTGATAGTGTTGAAAAACCACTTTTCGCACTTGTGTTAGTGTTGAAAAACCACTTTTCGCACTTGTGTTAGTGTTGAAAAACCACTTTTCGCACTTGTGTTAGTGTTGAAAAACCACATTTCGCACTTGTGTTGGTGCAGGAAACCACATTTGCACTTGTATTAGTGTGGAAAAAACACTTTTTGCACTTGTGATAGTGTTGAAAAACCACTTTTCGCACTTGTGTTAGTGTTGAAAAACCACTTTTCGCACTTGTGTTGGTGCAGGAAACCACTTTTGCACTTGTATTAGTGTGGAAAAAACACTTTTCGCACTTGTGTTAGTGTTGAAAAACCACTTTTCGCACTTGTGTTAGTGTTGAAAAACCACTTTTCGCACCTGTGTTAGTGTTGAAAAACCACTTTTCGCACTTGTGTTAGTGTTGAAAAACCACGTTTCGCACTTGTGTTGGTGCAGGAAACCACTTTTGCACTTGTATTCGTGTGGAAAAACCACTTTTCGCACTTGTTTAGTGTTGAAAAACCACTTTTCGCACTTGTGTTAGTGTTGAAAAACCACTTTTCGCACTTGTGTTAGTGTTGAAAAACCACTTTTCGCACTTGTGTTGGTGGCAGGAAACCACTTTTGCACTTGTATTAGTGTGGAAAAAACACTTTTTGCACTTGTGATAGTGTTGAAAAACCACTTTTCGCACTTGTGTTAGTGTTGAAAAACCACTTTTCGCACTTGTGTTAGTGTTGAAAAACCACTTTTCGCACTTGTGTTGGTGCAGGAAACCACTTTTGCACTTGTATTAGTGTGGAAAAAACACTTTTTGCACTTGTGATAGTGTTGAAAAACCACTTTTCGCACTTGTGTTAGTGTTGAAAAACCACTTTTCGCACTTGTGTTAGTGTTGAAAAACCACTTTTCACACTTGTGTTGGTGCAGGAAACCACTTTTGCACTTGTATTAGTGTGGAAAAAACACTTTTTGCACTTGTTGATAGTGTTGAAATACCACTTTTCGCACTTGTGTTAGTGTTGAAAAACCACTTTTTGCACTTGTGTTGGTGCAGGAAACCACTTTTGCACTTGTATTAGTGTGGAAAAAACACTTTTCGCACTTGTGTTAGTATTGAAGAACCACTTTTCGCACTTGTGTTAGTGTTGAAAAACCACTTTTCGCACTTGTGTTAGTGTTGAAAAACCACTTTCGCACATGTGTTGGTGCAGGAAACCACTTTTGCACTTGTATTAGTGTGGAAAAACCACTTTTCGCACTTGTGTTAGTGTTGAAATACCACTTTTCGCACTTGTGTTGGTGCAGGAAACCACTTTTGCACTTGTATTAGTGTGGAAAAACCACTTTTCGCACTTGTGTTAGTGTTGAAAACCACTTTTCACACTTGTGTTAGTGTTGAAAAACCACTTTTCGCACTTGTGTTGGTGCAGGAAACCACTTTTGCACTTGTATTAGTGTGGAAAAAAACACTTTTTACACTTGTGATAGTGTTGAAAAACCACTTTTCGCACTTGTGTTAGTGTTCAAAAAAACACTTTTCGCACTTGTGTTGGTGCAGGAAACCACTTTTGCACTTGTATTAGTGTGGAAAAAACACTTTTTGTGCTTGTGATAGTGTTGAAAAACCACTTTTCGCACTTGTGTTAGTGTTGAAAAACCACTTTTCGCACTTGTGTTAGTGTTGAAAAACCACTTTTTACACTTGTGTTGGTGCAGGAAACCACTTTTGCACTTGTATTAGTGTGGAAAAAACACTTTTTGCACTTGTGATAGTGTTGAAAAACCACTTTTCGCACTTGTGTTAGTGTTGAAAAAACCACTTTTCGCACTTGTGGTTAGTGTTGAAAAACCACATTTCGCACTTGTGTTGGTGCAGGAAACCACATTTGCACTTGTATTAGTGTGGAAAAAACACTTTTTGCACTTGTGATAGTGTTGAAAAACCACTTTTCGCACTTGTGTTAGTGTTGAAAAACCACTTTTCGCACTTGTGTTGGTGCAGGAAACCACTTTTGCACTTGTATTAGTGTGGAAAAAACACTTTTCGCACTTGTGTTAGTGTTGAAAAACCACTTTTCGCACTTGTGTTAGTGTTGAAAAACCACTTTTCGCACCTGTGTTAGTGTTGAAAAACCACTTTTCGCACTTGTGTTAGTGTTGAAAAACCACGTTTCGCACTTGTGTTGGTGCAGGAAACCACTTTTGCACTTGTATTCGTGTGGAAAAACCACTTTTCGCACTTGTTTAGTGTTGAAAAACCACTTTTCACACTTGTGTTGGTGCAGGAAACCACTTTTTGCACTTGTATTAGTGTGGAAAAAACACTTTTTGCACTTGTGATAGTGTTGAAAAACCACTTTTCGCACTTGTGTTAGTGTTGAAAAACCACTTTTCGCACTTGTGTTAGTGTTGAAAAACCACTTTTCGCACTTGTGTTGTGCAGGAAACCACTTTTGCACTTGTATTAGTGTGGAAAAAACACTTTTTGCACTTGTGATAGTGTTGAAAAACCACTTTTCGCACTTGTGTTAGTGTTGAAAAACCACTTTTCGCACTTGTGTTAGTGTTGAAAAACCACTTTTCGCACTTGTGTTAGTGTTGAAAAACCACTTTTCGCACTTGTGTTGGTGCAGGAAACCACTTTTGCACTTGTATTAGTGTGGAAAAAACACTTTTTGCACTTGTGATAGTGTTGAAAAACCACTTTTCACACTTGTGTTAGTGTTGAAAACCCACTTTTTGCACTTGTGTTGGTGCAGGAAACCACTTTTGCACATGTATTAGTGTGGAAAAAACACTTTTTGCACTTGTGATAGTGTGAAAAACCACTTTTCGCATTTTGTGTTAGTGTTGAAAAACCACTTTTCGCACTTGTGTTAGTGTTGAAAAACCACGTTTCACACTTGTGTTGGTGCAGGGAAACCACTTTTGCACTTGTATTAGTGTGGAAAAAACCACTTTTCGCAATTGTGTTAGTGTTGAAAAACCACTTTTCGCACTTGTGTTAGTGTTGAAAAACCACTTTTCGCACTTGTGTTAGTGTTGAAAAACTACTTTTCGCACTTGTGTTGGTGCAGGAAACCACTTTTGCACTTGTATTAGTGTGGAAAAAACACTTTTTGCACTTGTGATAGTGTTGAAAAACCACTTTCGCACTTGTGTTAGTGTTGAAAAACCACTTTTCGCACTTGTGTTAGTGTTGAAAAACCACTTTTCGCACTTGTGTTTAGTGTTGAAAAACCACATTTCGCACTTGTGTTGGTGCAGGAAACCACATTTGCACTTGTATTAGTGTGGAAAAAACACTTTTTGCACTTGTGATAGTGTTGAAAAACCACTTTTCGCACTTGTGTTAGTGTTGAAAAACCACTTTTCGCACTTGTGTTGGTGCAGGAAACCACTTTTGCACTTGTATTAGTGTGGAAAAAACACTTTTCGCACTTGTGTTAGTGTTGAAAAACCACTTTTCGCACTTGTGTTAGTGTTGAAAAAACCACTTTCGCACCTGTGTTAGTGTTGAAAAACCACTTTTCGCACTTGTGTTAGTGTTGAAAAACCACGTTTCGCACTTGTGTTGGTGCAGGAAACCACTTTTGCACTTGTATTCGTGTGGAAAAACCACTTTTCGCACTTGTTTAGTGTTGAAAAACCACTTTTCGCACTTGTGTTAGTGTTGAAAAACCACTTTTCGCACTTGTGTTAGTGTTGAAAAACCACTTTTCGCACTTGTGTTGGTGCAGGAAACCACTTTTGCACTTGTATTAGTGTGGAAAAAACACTTTTTGCACTTGTGATAGTGTTGAAAAACCACTTTTCGCACTTGTGTTAGTGTTGAAAAACCACTTTTCGCACTTGTGTTAGTGTTGAAAAACCACTTTTCGCACTTGTGTTGGTGCAGGAAACCACTTTTGCACTTGTATTAGTGTGGAAAAAACACTTTTTGCACTTGTGATAGTGTTGAAAAACCACTTTTCGCACTTGTGTTAGTGTTGAAAAACCACTTTTCACACTTGTGTTAGTGTTGAAAAACCACTTTTCACACTTGTGTTGGTGCAGGAAACCACTTTTGCACTTGTATTAGTGTGGAAAAAACACTTTTTGCACTTGTGATAGTGTTGAAATACCACTTTTCGCACTTGTGTTAGTGTTGAAAAACCACTTTTTGCACTTGTGTTGGTGCAGGAAACCACTTTTGCACTTGTATTAGTGTGGAAAAAACACTTTTCGCACTTGTGTTAGTGTTGAAGAACCACTTTTCGCACTTGTGTTAGTGTTGAAAAACCACTTTTCGCACTTGTGTTAGTGTTGAAAAACCACTTTTCGCACTTGTGTTGGTGCAGGAAACCACTTTTGCACTTGTATTAGTGTGGAAAAACCACTTTTCGCACTTGTGTTAGTGTTGAAATACCACTTTTCGCACTTGTGTTGGTGCAGGAAACCACTTTTGCACTTGTATTAGTGTGGAAAAACCACTTTTCGCACTTGTGTTAGTGTTGAAAAACCACTTTTCACACTTGTGTTAGTGTTGAAAAACCACTTTTCGCACTTGTGTTGGTGCAGGAAACCACTTTTGCACTTGTATTAGTGTGGAAAAAACACTTTTTACACTTGTGATAGTGTTGAAAAACCACTTTTCGCACTTGTGTTAGTGTTCAAAAAAACACTTTTCGCACTTGTGTTGGTGCAGGAAACCACTTTTGCACTTGTATTAGTGTGGAAAAAACACTTTTTGTGCTTGTGATAGTGTTGAAAAACCACTTTTCGCACTTGTGTTAGTGTTGAAAAACCACTTTTCGCACTTGTGTTAGTGTTGAAAAACCACTTTTTACACTTGTGTTGGTGCAGGAAACCACTTTTGCACTTGTATTAGTGTGGAAAAAACACTTTTTGCACTTGTGATAGTGTTGAAAAACCACTTTTCGCACTTGTGTTAGTGTTGAAAAACCACTTTTCGCACTTGTGTTAGTGTTGAAAAACCACATTTCGCACTTGTGTTGGTGCAGGAAACCACATTTGCACTTGTATTAGTGTGGAAAAAACACTTTTTGCACTTGTGATAGTGTTGAAAAACCACTTTTCGCACTTGTGTTAGTGTTGAAAAACCACTTTTCGCACTTGTGTTGGTGCAGGAAACCACTTTTACACTTGTATTAGTGTGGAAAAAACACTTTTCGCACTTGTGTTAGTGTTGAAAAACCACTTTTCGCACTTGTGTTAGTGTTGAAAAACCACTTTTCGCACCTGTGTTAGTGTTGAAAAACCACTTTTCGCACTTGTGTTAGTGTTGAAAAACCACGTTTCGCACTTGTGTTGGTGCAGGAAACCACTTTTGCACTTGTATTCGTGTGGAAAAACCACTTTTCGCACTTGTTTAGTGTTGAAAAACCACTTTTCGCACTTGTGTTAGTGTTGAAAAACCACTTTTCGCACTTGTGTTGGTGCAGGGAAACCACTTTTGCACTTGTATTAGTGTGGAAAAAACACTTTTTGCACTTGTGATAGTGTTGAAAAACCACTTTTCGCACTTGTGTTAGTGTTGAAAAACCACTTTTCGCACTTGTGTTAGTGTTGAAAAACCACTTTTCGCACTTGTGTTGGTGCAGGAAACCACTTTTGCACTTGTATTAGTGTGGAAAAAACACTTTTTGCACTTGTGATAGTGTTGAAAAACCACTTTTCGCACTTGTGTTAGTGTTGAAAAACCACTTTTCGCACTTGTGTTAGTGTTGAAAAACCACTTTTCACACTTGTGTTGGTGCAGGAAACCACTTTTGCACTTGTATTAGTGTGGAAAAAACACTTTTTGCACTTGTGATAGTGTTGAAATACCACTTTTCGCACTTGTGTTAGTGTTGAAAAACCACTTTTTGCACTTGTGTTGGTGCAGGAAACCACTTTTGCACTTGTATTAGTGTGGAAAAAACACTTTTCGCACTTGTGTTAGTGTTGAAGAACCACTTTTCGCACTTGTGTTAGTGTTGAAAAACCACTTTTTGCACTTGTGTTAGTGTTGAAAAACCACTTTTCGCACTTGTGTTGGTGCAGGAAACCACTTTTGCACTTGTATTAGTGTGGAACTTTTCGCACTTGTGTTAGTGTTGAAATACCCACTTTTCGCACTTGTGTTGGTGCAGGAAACCACTTTTGCACTTGTATTAGTGTGGAAAAACCACTTTTCGCACTTGTGTTAGTGTTGAAAAACCACTTTTCACACTTGTGTTAGTGTTGAAAAACCACTTTTCGCACTTGTGTTGGTGCAGGAAACCACTTTTGCACTTGTATTAGTGTGGAAAAAACACTTTTTACACTTGTGATAGTGTTGAAAAACCACTTTTCGCACTTGTGTTAGTGTTCAAAAAAACACTTTTCGCACTTGTGTTGGTGCAGGAAACCACTTTTGCACTTGTATTAGTGTGGAAAAAACACTTTTTTGTGCTTGTGATAGTGTTGAAAAACCACTTTTCGCACTTGTGTTAGTGTTGAAAAACCACTTTTCGCACTTGTGTTAGTGTTGAAAAACCACTTTTTACACTTGTGTTGGTGCAGGAAACCACTTTTGCACTTGTATTAGTGTGGAAAAAAACACTTTTTGCACTTGTGATAGTGTTGAAAAACCACTTTTCGCACTTGTGTTAGTGTTGAAAAAACCACTTTTCGCACTTGTGTTGGTGCAGGAAACCACTTTTGCACTTGTACTTAGTGTGGAAAAAACACTTTTCGCACTTGTGTTAGTGTTGAAAAACCACTTTTCGCACTTGTGTTAGTGTTGAAAAACCACTTTTCGCACCTGTGTTAGTGTTGAAAAACCACTTTTCGCACTTGTGTTGGTGCAGGAAACCACTTTTGCACTTGTATTAGTGTGGAAAAAACACTTTTTGCACTTGTGATAGTGTTGAAAAACCACTTTTCACACTTGTGTTAGTGTTGAAAAACCACTTTTTGCACTTGTGTTTGGTGCAGGAAACCACTTTTGCACATGTATTAGTGTGGAAAAAACACTTTTTGCACTTGTGGTAGTGTTGAAAAACCACTTTTCGCATTTGTGTTAGTGTTGAAAAACCACTTTTGGCACTTGTGTTAGTGTTGAAAAACCCACGTTTCACACTTGTGTTGGTGCAGGAAACCACTTTTGCACTTGTATTAGTGTGGAAAAAAACCACTTTTCGCACTTGTGTTAGTGTTGAAAACCACTTTTCGCACTTGTGTTAGTGTTGAAAAACCACTTTTCGCACTTGTGTTAGTGTTGAAAAACTACTTTTCGCACTTGTGTTGGTGCAGGAAACCACTTTTGCACTTGTATTAGTGTGGAAAAAAACACTTTTTGCACTTGTATTAGTGTTGAAAAAACACTTTTCGCACTTGTGTTAGTGTTGAAAAACCACTTTTCGCACTTGTGTTAGTGTTGAAAAACCACTTTTCGCACTTGTGTTAGTGTTGAAAAACCACATTTCGCACTTGTGTTGGTGCAGGAAACCACATTTGCACTTGTATTAGTGTGGAAAAAACACTTTTTGCACTTGTGATAGTGTTGAAAAACCACTTTTCGCACTTGTGTTAGTGTTGAAAAACCACTTTTCGCACTTGTGTTGGTGCAGGAAACCACTTTTGCACTTGTATTAGTGTGGAAAAAACACTTTTCGCACTTGTGTTAGTGTTGAAAAACCACTTTTCGCACTTGTGTTAGTGTTGAAAAAACCACTTTTCGCACCTGTGTTAGTGTTGAAAAACCACTTTTCGCACTTGTGTTAGTGTTGAAAAACCACGTTTCGCACTTGTGTTGGTGCAGGAAACCACTTTTGCACTTGTATTCGTGTGGAAAAACCACTTTTCGCACTTGTTTAGTGTTGAAAAACCACTTTTCGCACTTGTGTTAGTGTTGAAAAACCACTTTTCGCACTTGTGTTAGTGTTGAAAAACCACTTTTCGCACTTGTGTTGGTGCAGGAAACCACTTTTGCACTTGTATTAGTGTGGAAAAAACACTTTTTGCACTTGTGATAGTGTTGAAAAACCACTTTTCGCACTTGTGTTAGTGTTGAAAAACCACTTTTCGCACTTGTGTTAGTGTTGAAAAACCACTTTTCGCACTTGTGTTGGTGCAGGAAACCACTTTTGCACTTGTATTAGTGTGGAAAAAACACTTTTTGCACTTGTGATAGTGTTGAAAAACCACTTTTCGCACTTGTGTTAGTGTTGAAAAACCACTTTTCGCACTTGTGTTAGTGTTGAAAAACCACTTTTCACACTTGTGTTGGTGCAGGAAACCACTTTTGCACTTGTATTAGTGTGGAAAAAACACTTTTTGCACTTGTGATAGTGTTGAAATACCACTTTTCGCACTTGTGTTAGTGTTGAAAAACCACTTTTTGCACTTGTGTTGGTGCAGGAAACCACTTTTGCACTTGTATTAGTGTGGAAAAAACACTTTTCGCACTTGTGTTAGTGTTGAAGAACCACTTTTCGCACTTGTGTTAGTGTTGAAAAACCACTTTTCGCACTTGTGTTAGTGTTGAAAAACCACTTTTCGCACTTGTGTTGGTGCAGGAAACCACTTTTGCACTTGTATTAGTGTGGAAAAACCACTTTTCGCACTTGTGTTAGTGTTGGAATACCACTTTTCGCACTTGTGTTAGTGCAGGAAACCACTTTTGCACTTGTATTAGTGTGGAAAAACCACTTTTCGCACTTGTGTTAGTGTTGAAAAACCACTTTTCACACTTGTGTTAGTGTTGAAAAACCACTTTTCGCACTTGTGTTGGTGCAGGAAACCACTTTTGCACTTGTATTAGTGTGGAAAAAACACTTTTTACACTTGTGATAGTGTTGAAAAACCACTTTTCGCACTTGTGTTAGTGTTCAAAAAAACACTTTTCGCACTTGTGTTGGTGCAGGAAACCACTTTTGCACTTGTATTAGTGTGGAAAAAACACTTTTTGCGCTTGTGATAGTGTTGAAAAACCACTTTTCGCACTTGTGTTAGTGTTGAAAAACCACTTTTTGCACTTGTGTTGGTGCAGGAAACCACTTTTGCACTTGTATTAGTGTGGAAAAAACACTTTTCGCACTTGTGTTAGTGTTGAAGAACCACTTTTCGCACTTGTGTTAGTGTTGAAAAACCACTTTTCGCTCTTGTGTTAGTGTTGAAAAACCACTTTTCGCACTTGTGTTGGTGCAGGAAACCACTTTTGCACTTGTATTAGTGTGGAAAAACCACTTTTCGCACTTGTGTTAGTGTTGAAATACCACTTTTCGCACTTGTGTTGGTGCAGGAAACCACTTTTGCACTTGTATTAGTGTGGAAAAACCACTTTTCGCACTTGTGTTAGTGTTGAAAAACCACTTTTCACACTTGTGTTAGTGTTGAAAAACCACTTTTCGCACTTGTGTTGGTGCAGGAAACCACTTTTGCACTTGTATTAGTGTGGAAAAAACACTTTTTGCACTTGTGATATTGTTGAAAAACCACATTTCGCACTTGTGTTAGTGTTGAAAAACCACTTTTCGCACTTGTGTTGGTGCAGGAAACCACTTTTGCACTTGTATTAGTGTGGAAAAAACACTTTTTGCACTTGTGATAGTGTTGAAAAACCACTTTTCGCACCTGTGATAGTGTTGAAAAACCACTTTTCGCACTTGTGTTAGTGTTGAAAAACCACTTTTCGCACTTGTGTTAGTGTTGAAAAACCACTTTTCGCACTTGTGTTAGTGTTGAAAAACCACTTTTCGCACTTGTGTTGGTGCAGGAAACCACTTTTGCACTTGTATTAGTGTGGAAAAAACACTTTTTGCACTTGTGATAGTGTTGAAAAACCACTTTTCGCACTTGTGTTAGTGTTGAAAAACCACCTTTCGCACTTGTGTTAGTGTTGAAAAACCACTTTTCGCACTTGTGTTGATGCAGGAAACAACTTTTGCACTTGTATTAGTGTGGAAAAAACACTTTTTGCACTTGTGATAGTGTTGAAAAACCACTTTTGCACTTGTATTAGTGTGGAAAAACCACTTTTCGCACTTGTGTTAGTGTTGAAAAACCACTTTTCGCACTTGTGTTAGTGTTGAAAAACCACTTTTCGCACTTGTGTTAGTGTTGAAAAACCACTTTTCGCACTTGTGTTGATGCAGGAAACCACTTTTGCACTTGTATTAGTGTGGAAAAAACACTTTTTGCACTTGTGATAGTGTTGAAAAACCACTTTTCGCACTTGTGTTAGTGTTGAAAAACCACTTTTCGCACTTGTGTTGGTTCAGGAAACCACTTTTGCACTTGTATTAGTGTGGAAAAAACACTTTTTGCACTTGTGATAGTGTTGAAAAACCACTTTTCACACTTGTGTTAGTGTTGAAAAACCACTTTTTGCACTTGTGTTGGTGCAGGAAACCACTTTTGCACATGTATTAGTGTGGAAAAAACACTTTTTGCACTTGTGATAGTGTTGAAAAACCTCTTTTCGCATTTGTGTTAGTGTTGAAAAACCACTTTTCGCACTTGTGTTAGTGTTGAAAAACCACGTTTCACACTTGTGTTGGTGCAGGAAACCACTTTTGCACTTGTATTAGTGTGGAAAAAACCACTTTTCGCACTTGTGTTAGTGTTGAAAAACCACTTTTCGCACTTGTGTTAGTGTTGAAAAACCACTTTTCGCACTTGTGTTAGTGTTGAAAAACTACTTTTCGCACTTGTGTTGGTGCAGGAAACCACTTTTGCACTTGTATTAGTGTGGAAAAAACACTTTTTGCACTTGTGATAGTGTTGAAAAACCACTTTTCGCACTTGTGTTAGTGTTGAAAAACCACTTTTCGCACTTGTGTTAGTGTTGAAAAACCACTTTTCGCACTTGTGTTAGTGTTGAAAAACCACATTTCGCACTTGTGTTGGTGCAGGAAACCACATTTGCACTTGTATTAGTGTGGAAAAAACACTTTTTGCACTTGTGATAGTGTTGAAAAACCACTTTTCGCACTTGTGTTAGTGTTGAAAAACCACTTTTCGCACTTGTGTTGGTGCAGGAAACCACTTTTGCACTTGTATTAGTGTGGAAAAAACACTTTTCGCACTTGTGATAGTGTTGAAAAACCACTTTTCGCACTTGTGTTAGTGTTGAAAAACCACCTTTCGCACTTGTGTTAGTGTTGAAAAACCACTTTTCGCACTTGTGTTAGTGTTGAAAAACCACGTTTCGCACTTGTGTTAGTGTTGAAAAACCACTTTTCGCACTTGTGTTGGTGCAGGAAACCACTTTTGCACTTGTATTAGTGTGGAAAAAACACTTTTTGCACTTGTGATAGTGTTGAAAAACCACTTTTCGCACTTGTGTTAGTGTTGAAAAACCACCTTTCGCACTTGTGTTAGTGTTGAAAAACCACTTTTCGCACTTGTGTTGGTGCAGGAAACAACTTTTGCACTTGTATTAGTGTGGAAAAAACACTTTTTGCACTTGTGATAGTGTTGAAAAACCACTTTTGCACTTGTATTAGTGTGGAAAAACCACTTTTCGCACTTGTGTTAGTGTTGAAAAACCACTTTTCGCACTTGTGTTAGTGTTGAAAAACCACTTTTCGCACTTGTGTTAGTGTTGAAAAACCACTTTTCACACTTGTGTTGATGCAGGAAACCACTTTTGCACTTGTATTAGTGTGGAAAAAACACTTTTTGCACTTGTGATAGTGTTGAAAAAACCACTTTTCGCACTTGTGTTAGTGTTGAAAAACCACTTTTCGCACTTGTGTTGGTTCAGGAAACCACTTTTGCACTTGTATTAGTGTGGAAAAAACACTTTTTGCACTTGTGATAGTGTTGAAAAACCACTTTTCACACTTGTGTTAGTGTTGAAAAACCACTTTTTGCACTTGTGTTGGTGCAGGAAACCACTTTTGCACATGTATTAGTGTGGAAAAAACACTTTTTGCACTTGTGATAGTGTTGAAAAACCACTTTTCGCATTTGTGTTAGTGTTGAAAAACCACTTTTCGCACTTGTGTTAGTGTTGAAAAACCACGTTTCACACTTGTGTTGGTGCAGGAAACCACTTTTGCACTTGTATTAGTGTGGAAAAAACCACTTTTCGCACTTGTGTTAGTGTTGAAAAACCACTTTTCGCACTTGTGTTAGTGTTGAAAAACCACTTTTCCGCACTTGTGTTAGTGTTGAAAAACTACTTTTCGCACTTGTGTTGGTGCAGGAAACCACTTTTGCACTTGTATTAGTGTGGAAAAAACACTTTTTGCACTTGTGATAGTGTTGAAAAACCACTTTTCGCACTTGTGTTAGTGTTGAAAAACCACTTTTCGCACTTGTGTTAGTGTTGAAAAACCACTTTTCGCACTTGTGTTAGTGTTGAAAAACCACATTTCGCACTTGTGTTGGTGCAGGAAACCACATTTGCACTTGTATTAGTGTGGAAAAAACACTTTTTGCACTTGTGATAGTGTTGAAAAACCACTTTTCGCACTTGTGTTAGTGTTGAAAAACCACTTTTCGCACTTGTGTTGGTGCAGGAAACCACTTTTGCACTTGTATTAGTGTGGAAAAAACACTTTTCGCACTTGTGTTAGTGTTGAAAAACCACTTTTCGCACTTGTGTTAGTGTTGAAAAACCACTTTTCGCACCTGTGTTAGTGTTGAAAAACCACTTTTCGCACTTGTGTTAGTGTTGAAAAACCACGTTTCGCACTTGTGTTGGTGCAGGAAACCACTTTTGCACTTGTATTCGTGTGGAAAAACCACTTTTCGCACTTGTTTAGTGTTGAAAAACCACTTTTCGCACTTGTGTTAGTGTTGAAAAACCACTTTTCGCACTTGTGTTAGTGTTGAAAAACCACTTTTCGCACTTGTGTTGGTGCAGGAAACCACTTTTGCACTTGTATTAGTGTGGAAAAAACACTTTTTGCACTTGTGATAGTGTTGAAAAACCACTTTTCGCACTTGTGTTAGTGTTGAAAAACCACTTTTCGCACTTGTGTTAGTGTTGAAAAACCACTTTTCGCACTTGTGTTGGTGCAGGAAACCACTTTTGCACTTGTATTAGTGTGGAAAAAACACTTTTTGCACTTGTGATAGTGTTGAAAAACCACTTTTCGCACTTGTGTTAGTGTTGAAAAACCACTTTTCGCACTTGTGTTAGTGTTGAAAAACCACTTTTCACACTTGTGTTGGTGCAGGAAACCACTTTTGCACTTGTATTAGTGTGGAAAAAACACTTTTTGCACTTGTGATAGTGTTGAAAAACCACTTTTCGCACTTGTGTTAGTGTTGAAAAACCACTTTTTGCACTTGTGTTTGTGCAGGAAACCACTTTTGCACTTGTATTAGTGTGGAAAAAACACTTTTCGCACTTGTGTTAGTGTTGAAGAACCACTTTTCGCACTTGTGTTAGTGTTGAAAAACCACTTTTCGCACTTGTGTTAGTGTTGAAAAACCACTTTTCGCACTTGTGTTGGTGCAGGAAACCACTTTTGCACTTGTATTAGTGTGGAAAAACCACTTTTCGCACTTGTGTTAGTGTTGAAATACCACTTTTCGCACTTGTGTTGGTGCAGGAAACCACTTTTGCACTTGTATTAGTGTGGAAAAACCACTTTTCGCACTTGTGTTAGTGTTGAAAAACCACTTTTCACACTTGTGTTAGTGTTGAAAAACCACTTTTCGCACTTGTGTTGGTGCAGGAAACCACTTTTGCACTTGTATTAGTGTGGAAAAAACACTTTTTACACTTGTGATAGTGTTGAAAAACCACTTTTCGCACTTGTGTTAGTGTTCAAAAAAACACTTTTCGCACTTGTGTTGGTGCAGGAAACCACTTTTGCACTTGTATTAGTGTGGAAAAAACACTTTTTGTGCTTGTGATAGTGTTGAAAAACCACTTTTCGCACTTGTGTTAGTGTTGAAAAACCACTTTTCGCACTTGTGTTAGTGTTGAAAAACCACTTTTTACACTTGTGTTGGTGCAGGAAACCACTTTTGCACTTGTATTAGTGTGGAAAAAACACTTTTTGCACTTGTGATAGTGTTGAAAAACCACTTTTCGCACTTGTGTTAGTGTTGAAAAACCACTTTTCGCACTTGTGTTGGTGCAGGAAACCACTTTTGCACTTGTATTAGTGTGGAAAAAACACTTTTCGCACTTGTGTTAGTGTTGAAAAACCACTTTTCGCACTTGTGTTAGTGTTGAAAAACCACTTTTCGCACTTGTGTTAGTGTTGAAAAACCACTTTTCGCACTTGTGTTGGTGCAGGAAACCACTTTTGCACTTGTATTAGTGTGGAAAAAACACTTTTTGCACTTGTGATAGTGTTGAAAAACCACTTTTCACACTTGTGTTAGTGTTGAAAACCCACTTTTTGCACTTGTGTTGGTGCAGGAAACCACTTTTGCACATGTATTAGTGTGGAAAAAACACTTTTTGCACTTGTGATAGTGTTGAAAAACCACTTTTCGCATTTGTGTTAGTGTTGAAAAACCACTTTTCGCACTTGTGTTAGTGTTGAAAAACCACGTTTCACACTTGTGTTGGTGCAGGAAACCACTTTTGCACTTGTATTAGTGTGGAAAAAACCACTTTTCGCACTTGTGTTAGTGTTGAAAAACCACTTTTCGCACTTGTGTTAGTGTTGAAAAACCACTTTTCGCACTTGTGTTAGTGTTGAAAAACTACTTTTCGCACTTGTGTTGGTGCAGGAAACCACTTTTGCACTTGTATTAGTGTGGAAAAAACACTTTTTGCACTTGTGATAGTGTTGAAAAACCACTTTTCGCACTTGTGTTAGTGTTGAAAAACCACTTTTCGCACTTGTGTTAGTGTTGAAAAACCACTTTTCGCACTTGTGTTAGTGTTGAAAAACCACATTTCGCACTTGTGTTGGTGCAGGAAACCACATTTGCACTTGTATTAGTGTGGAAAAAACACTTTTTGCACTTGTGATAGTGTTGAAAAACCACTTTTCGCACTTGTGTTAGTGTTGAAAAACCACTTTTCGCACTTGTGTTGGTGCAGGAAACCACTTTTGCACTTGTATTAGTGTGGAAAAAACACTTTTCGCACTTGTGTTAGTGTTGAAAAACCACTTTTCGCACTTGTGTTAGTGTTGAAAAACCACTTTTCGCACCTGTGTTAGTGTTGAAAAACCACTTTTCGCACTTGTGTTAGTGTTGAAAAACCACGTTTCGCACTTGTGTTGGTGCAGGAAACCACTTTTGCACTTGTATTCGTGTGGAAAAACCACTTTTCGCACTTGTTTAGTGTTGAAAAACCACTTTTCGCACTTGTGTTAGTGTTGAAAAACCACTTTTCGCACTTGTGTTAGTGTTGAAAAACCACTTTTCGCACTTGTGTTGGTGCAGGAAACCACTTTTGCACTTGTATTAGTGTGGAAAAAACACTTTTTGCACTTGTGATAGTGTTGAAAAACCACTTTTCGCACTTGTGTTAGTGTTGAAAAACCACTTTTCGCACTTGTGTTAGTGTTGAAAAACCACTTTTCGCACTTGTGTTGGTGCAGGAAACCACTTTTGCACTTGTATTAGTGTGGAAAAAACACTTTTTGCACTTGTGATAGTGTTGAAAAACCACTTTTCGCACTTGTGTTAGTGTTGAAAAACCACTTTTCGCACTTGTGTTAGTGTTGAAAAACCACTTTTCGCACTTGTGTTAGTGTTGAAAAACCACTTTTCGCACTTGTGTTGGTGCAGGAAACCACTTTTGCACTTGTATTAGTGTGGAAAAAACACTTTTTGCACTTGTGATAGTGTTGAAAAACCACTTTTCACACTTGTGTTAGTGTTGAAAACCCACTTTTTGCACTTGTGTTGGTGCAGGAAACCACTTTTGCACATGTATTAGTGTGGAAAAAACACTTTTTGCACTTGTGATAGTGTTGAAAAACCACTTTTCGCATTTGTGTTAGTGTTGAAAAACCACTTTTCGCACTTGTGTTAGTGTTGAAAAACCACGTTTCACACTTGTGTTGGTGCAGGAAACCACTTTTGCACTTGTATTAGTGTGGAAAAAACCACTTTTCGCACTTGTGTTAGTGTTGAAAAACCACTTTTCGCACTTGTGTTAGTGTTGAAAAACCACTTTTCGCACTTGTGTTAGTGTTGAAAAACTACTTTTCGCACTTGTGTTGGTGCAGGAAACCACTTTTGCACTTGTATTAGTGTGGAAAAAACACTTTTTGCACTTGTGATAGTGTTGAAAAACCACTTTTCGCACTTGTGTTAGTGTTGAAAAACCACTTTTCGCACTTGTGTTAGTGTTGAAAAACCACTTTTCGCACTTGTGTTAGTGTTGAAAAACCACATTTCGCACTTGTGTTGGTGCAGGAAACCACATTTGCACTTGTATTAGTGTGGAAAAAACACTTTTTGCACTTGTGATAGTGTTGAAAAACCACTTTTCGCACTTGTGTTAGTGTTGAAAAACCACTTTTCGCACTTGTGTTGGTGCAGGAAACCACTTTTGCACTTGTATTAGTGTGGAAAAAACACTTTTCGCACTTGTGTTAGTGTTGAAAAACCACTTTTCGCACTTGTGTTAGTGTTGAAAAACCACTTTTCGCACCTGTGTTAGTGTTGAAAAACCACTTTTCGCACTTGTGTTAGTGTTGAAAAACCACGTTTCGCACTTGTGTTGGTGCAGGAAACCACTTTTGCACTTGTATTCGTGTGGAAAAACCACTTTTCGCACTTGTTTAGTGTTGAAAAACCACTTTTCGCACTTGTGTTAGTGTTGAAAAACCACTTTTCGCACTTGTGTTAGTGTTGAAAAACCACTTTTCGAACTTGTGTTGGTGCAGGAAACCACTTTTGCACTTGTATTAGTGTGGAAAAAACACTTTTTGCACTTGTGATAGTGTTGAAAAACCACTTTTCGCACTTGTGTTAGTGTTGAAAAACCACTTTTCGCACTTGTGTTAGTGTTGAAAAACCACTTTTCGCACTTGTGTTGGTGCAGGAAACCACTTTTGCACTTGTATTAGTGTGGAAAAAACACTTTTTGCACTTGTGATAGTGTTGAAAAACCACTTTTCGCACTTGTGTTAGTGTTGAAAAACCACTTTTCGCACTTGTGTTAGTGTTGAAAAACCACTTTTCACACTTGTGTTGGTGCAGGAAACCACTTTTGCACTTGTATTAGTGTGGAAAAAACACTTTTTGCACTTGTGATAGTGTTGAAATACCACTTTTCGCACTTGTGTTAGTGTTGAAAAACCACTTTTTGCACTTGTGTTGGTGCAGGAAACCACTTTTGCACTTGTATTAGTGTGGAAAAAACACTTTTCGCACTTGTGTTAGTGTTGAAGAACCACTTTTCGCACTTGTGTTAGTGTTGAAAAACCACTTTTCGCACTTGTGTTAGTGTTGAAAAACCACTTTTCGCACTTGTGTTGGTGCAGGAAACCACTTTTGCACTTGCATTAGTGTGGAAAAACCACTTTTCGCACTTGTGTTAGTGTTGAAATACCACTTTTCGCACTTGTGTTGGTGCAGGAAACCACTTTTGCACTTGTATTAGTGTGGAAAAACCACTTTTCGCACTTGTGTTAGTGTTGAAAAACCACTTTTCACACTTGTGTTAGTGTTGAAAAACCACTTTTCGCACTTGTGTTGGTGCAGGAAACCACTTTTGCACTTGTATTAGTGTGGAAAAAACACTTTTTACACTTGTGATAGTGTTGAAAAACCACTTTTCGCACTTGTGTTAGTGTTCAAAAAAACACTTTTCGCACTTGTGTTGGTGCAGGAAACCACTTTTGCACTTGTATTAGTGTGGAAAAAACACTTTTTGTGCTTGTGATAGTGTTGAAAAACCACTTTTCGCACTTGTGTTAGTGTTGAAAAACCACTTTTCGCACTTGTGTTAGTGTTGAAAAACCACTTTTTACACTTGTGTTGGTGCAGGAAACCACTTTTGCACTTGTATTAGTGTGGAAAAAACACTTTTTGCACTTGTGATAGTGTTGAAAAACCACTTTTCGCACTTGTGTTAGTGTTGAAAAACCACTTTTCGCACTTGTGTTAGTGTTGAAAAACCACATTTCGCACTTGTGTTGGTGCAGGAAACCACATTTGCACTTGTATTAGTGTGGAAAAAACACTTTTTGCACTTGTGATAGTGTTGAAAAACCACTTTTCGCACTTGTGTTAGTGTTGAAAAACCACTTTTCGCACTTGTGTTGGTGCAGGAAACCACTTTTGCACTTGTATTAGTGTGGAAAAAACACTTTTCGCACTTGTGTTAGTGTTGAAAAACCACTTTTCGCACTTGTGTTAGTGTTGAAAAACCACTTTTCGCACCTGTGTTAGTGTTGAAAAACCACTTTTCGCACTTGTGTTAGTGTTGAAAAACCACGTTTCGCACTTGTGTTGGTGCAGGAAACCACTTTTGCACTTGTATTCGTGTGGAAAAACCACTTTTCGCACTTGTTTAGTGTTGAAAAACCACTTTTCACACTTGTGTTGGTGCAGGAAACCACTTTTGCACTTGTATTAGTGTGGAAAAAACACTTTTTGCACTTGTGATAGTGTTGAAAAACCACTTTTCGCACTTGTGTTAGTGTTGAAAAACCACTTTTCGCACTTGTGTTAGTGTTGAAAAACCACTTTTCGCACTTGTGTTGGTGCAGGAAACCACTTTTGCACTTGTATTAGTGTGGAAAAAACACTTTTTGCACTTGTGATAGTGTTGAAAAACCACTTTTCGCACTTGTGTTAGTGTTGAAAAACCACTTTTCGCACTTGTGTTAGTGTTGAAAAACCACTTTTCACACTTGTGTTGGTGCAGGAAACCACTTTTGCACTTGTATTAGTGTGGAAAAAACACTTTTTGCACTTGTGATAGTGTTGAAATACCACTTTTCGCACTTGTGTTAGTGTTGAAAAACCACTTTTTGCACTTGTGTTGGTGCAGGAAACCACTTTTGCACTTGTATTAGTGTGGAAAAAACACTTTTCGCACTTGTGTTAGTGTTGAAGAACCACTTTTCGCACTTGTGTTAGTGTTGAAAAACCACTTTTCGCACTTGTGTTAGTGTTGAAAAACCACTTTTCGCACTTGTGTTGGTGCAGGAAACCACTTTTGCACTTGTATTAGTGTGGAAAAACCACTTTTCGCACTTGTGTTAGTGTTGAAATACCACTTTTCGCACTTGTGTTGGTGCAGGAAACCACTTTTGCACTTGTATTAGTGTGGAAAAACCACTTTTCGCACTTGTGTTAGTGTTGAAAAACCACTTTTCACACTTGTGTTAGTGTTGAAAAACCACTTTTCGCACTTGTGTTGGTGCAGGAAACCACTTTTGCACTTGTATTAGTGTGGAAAAAACACTTTTTACACTTGTGATAGTGTTGAAAAACCACTTTTCGCACTTGTGTTAGTGTTCAAAAAAACACTTTTCGCACTTGTGTTGGTGCAGGAAACCACTTTTGCACTTGTATTAGTGTGGAAAAAACACTTTTTGTGCTTGTGATAGTGTTGAAAAACCACTTTTCGCACTTGTGTTAGTGTTGAAAAACCACTTTTCGCACTTGTGTTAGTGTTGAAAAACCACTTTTTACACTTGTGTTGGTGCAGGAAACCACTTTTGCACTTGTATTAGTGTGGAAAAAACACTTTTTGCACTTGTGATAGTGTTGAAAAACCACTTTTCGCACTTGTGTTAGTGTTGAAAAACCACTTTTCGCACTTGTGTTGGTGCAGGAAACCACTTTTGCACTTGTATTAGTGTGGAAAAAAACACTTTTCGCACTTGTGTTAGTGTTGAAAAACCACTTTTCGCACTTGTGTTAGTGTTGAAAAACCACTTTTCGCACTTGTGTTAGTGTTGAAAAACCACTTTTCGCACTTGTGTTGGTGCAGGAAACCACTTTTGCACTTGTATTAGTGTGGAAAAAACACTTTTTGCACTTGTGATAGTGTTGAAAAACCACTTTTCACACTTGTGTTAGTGTTGAAAAACCACTTTTTGCACTTGTGTTGGTGCAGGAAACCACTTTTGCACATGTATTAGTGTGGAAAAAACACTTTTTGCACTTGTGGTAGTGTTGAAAAACCACTTTTCGCATTTGTGTTAGTGTTGAAAAACCACTTTTCGCACTTGTGTTAGTGTTGAAAAACCACGTTTCACACTTGTGTTGGTGCAGGAAACCACTTTTGCACTTGTATTAGTGTGGAAAAAACCACTTTTCGCACTTGTGTTAGTGTTGAAAAACCACTTTTCGCACTTGTGTTAGTGTTGAAAAACCACTTTTCGCACTTGTGTTAGTGTTGAAAAACTACTTTTCGCACTTGTGTTGGTGCAGGAAACCACTTTTGCACTTGTATTAGTGTGGAAAAAACACTTTTTGCACTTGTATTAGTGTTGAAAAAACACTTTTCGCACTTGTGTTAGTGTTGAAAAACCACTTTTCGCACTTGTGTTAGTGTTGAAAAACCACTTTTCGCACTTGTGTTAGTGTTGAAAAACCACATTTCGCACTTGTGTTGGTGCAGGAAACCACATTTGCACTTGTATTAGTGTGGAAAAAACACTTTTTGCACTTGTGATAGTGTTGAAAAACCACTTTTCGCACTTGTGTTAGTGTTGAAAAACCACTTTTCGCACTTGTGTTGGTGCAGGAAACCACTTTTGCACTTGTATTAGTGTGGAAAAAACACTTTTCGCACTTGTGTTAGTGTTGAAAAATCACTTTTCGCACTTGTGTTAGTGTTGAAAAACCACTTTTCGCACCTGTGTTAGTGTTGAAAAACCACTTTTCGCACTTGTGTTAGTGTTGAAAAACCACGTTTCGCACTTGTGTTGGTGCAGGAAACCACTTTTGCACTTGTATTCGTGTGGAAAATCCACTTTTCGCACTTGTTTAGTGTTGAAAAACCACTTTTCGCACTTGTGTTAGTGTTGAAAAACCACTTTTCGCACTTGTGTTAGTGTTGAAAAACCACTTTTCGCACTTGTGTTGGTGCAGGAAACCACTTTTGCACTTGTATTAGTGTGGAAAAAACACTTTTTGCACTTGTGATAGTGTTGAAAAACCACTTTTCGCACTTGTGTTAGTGTTGAAAAACCACTTTTCGCACTTGTGTTAGTGTTGAAAAACCACTTTTCGCACTTGTGTTGGTGCAGGAAACCACTTTTGCACTTGTATTAGTGTGGAAAAAACACTTTTTGCACTTGTGATAGTGTTGAAAAACCACTTTTCGCACTTGTGTTAGTGTTGAAAAACCACTTTTCGCACTTGTGTTAGTGTTGAAAAACCACTTTTCACACTTGTGTTGGTGCAGGAAACCACTTTTGCACTTGTATTAGTGTGGAAAAAACACTTTTTGCACTTGTGATAGTGTTGAAATACCACTTTTCGCACTTGTGTTAGTGTTGAAAAACCACTTTTTGCACTTGTGTTGGTGCAGGAAACCACTTTTGCACTTGTATTAGTGTGGAAAAAACACTTTTCGCACTTGTGTTAGTGTTGAAGAACCACTTTTCGCACTTGTGTTAGTGTTGAAAAACCACTTTTCGCACTTGTGTTAGTGTTGAAAAACCACTTTTCGCACTTGTGTTGGTGCAGGAAACCACTTTTGCACTTGTATTAGTGTGGAAAAACCACTTTTCGCACTTGTGTTAGTGTTGAAATACCACTTTTCGCACTTGTGTTAGTGCAGGAAACCACTTTTGCACTTGTATTAGTGTGGAAAAACCACTTTTCGCACTTGTGTTAGTGTTGAAAAACCACTTTTCACACTTGTGTTAGTGTTGAAAAACCACTTTTCGCACTTGTGTTGGTGCAGGAAACCACTTTTGCACTTGTATTAGTGTGGAAAAAACACTTTTTACACTTGTGATAGTGTTGAAAAACCACTTTTCGCACTTGTGTTAGTGTTCAAAAAAACACTTTTCGCACTTGTGTTGGTGCAGGAAACCACTTTTGCACTTGTATTAGTGTGGAAAAAACACTTTTCGCACTTGTGTTAGTGTTGAAGAACCACTTTTCGCACTTGTGTTGGTGCAGGAAACCACTTTTGCACTTGTATTAGTGTGGAAAAAACACTTTTCGCACTTGTGTTAGTGTTGAAGAACCACTTTTCGCACTTGTGTTAGTGTTGAAAAACCACTTTTCGCACTTGTGTTAGTGTTGAAAAACCACTTTTCGCACTTGTGTTGGTGCAGGAAACCACTTTTGCACTTGTATTAGTGTGGAAAAACCACTTTTCGCACTTGTGTTAGTGTTGAAATACCACTTTTCGCACTTGTGTTGGTGCAGGAAACCACTTTTGCACTTGTATTAGTGTGGAAAAACCACTTTTCGCACTTGTGTTAGTGTTGAAAAACCACTTTTCACACTTGTGTTAGTGTTGAAAAACCACTTTTCGCACTTGTGTTGGTGCAGGAAACCACTTTTGCACTTGTATTAGTGTGGAAAAAACACTTTTTACACTTGCGATAGTGTTGAAAAACCACTTTTCGCACTTGTGTTAGTGTTCAAAAAAACACTTTTCGCACTTGTGTTGGTGCAGGAAACCACTTTTGCACTTGTATTAGTGTGGAAAAAACACTTTTTGTGCTTGTGATAGTGTTGAAAAACCACTTTTCGCACTTGTGTTAGTGTTGAAAAACCACTTTTCGCACTTGTGTTGGTGCAGGAAACCACTTTTGCACTTGTATTAGTGTGGAAAAAACACTTTTCGCACTTGTGTTAGTGTTGAAAAACCACTTTTCGCACTTGTGTTAGTGTTGAAAAACCACTTTTCGCACCTGTGTTAGTGTTGAAAAACCACTTTTCGCACTTGTGTTAGTGTTGAAAAACCACGTTTCGCACTTGTGTTGGTGCAGGAAACCACTTTTGCACTTGTATTCGTGTGGAAAAACCACTTTTCGCACTTGTTTAGTGTTGAAAAACCACTTTTCGCACTTGTGTTAGTGTTGAAAAACCACTTTTCGCACTTGTGTTAGTGTTGAAAAACCACTTTTCGAACTTGTGTTGGTGCAGGAAACCACTTTTGCACTTGTATTAGTGTGGAAAAAACACTTTTTGCACTTGTGATAGTGTTGAAAAACCACTTTTCGCACTTGTGTTAGTGTTGAAAAACCACTTTTCGCACTTGTGTTAGTGTTGAAAAACCACTTTTCGCACTTGTGTTGGTGCAGGAAACCACTTTTGCACTTGTATTAGTGTGGAAAAAACACTTTTTGCACTTGTGATAGTGTTGAAAAACCACTTTTCGCACTTGTGTTAGTGTTGAAAAACCACTTTTCGCACTTGTGTTAGTGTTGAAAAACCACTTTTCACACTTGTGTTGGTGCAGGAAACCACTTTTGCACTTGTATTAGTGTGGAAAAAACACTTTTTGCACTTGTGATAGTGTTGAAATACCACTTTTCGCACTTGTGTTAGTGTTGAAAAACCACTTTTTGCACTTGTGTTGGTGCAGGAAACCACTTTTGCACTTGTATTAGTGTGGAAAAAACACTTTTCGCACTTGTGTTAGTGTTGAAGAACCACTTTTCGCACTTGTGTTAGTGTTGAAAAACCACTTTTCGCACTTGTGTTAGTGTTGAAAAACCACTTTTCGCACTTGTGTTGGTGCAGGAAACCACTTTTGCACTTGCATTAGTGTGGAAAAACCACTTTTCGCACTTGTGTTAGTGTTGAAATACCACTTTTCGCACTTGTGTTGGTGCAGGAAACCACTTTTGCACTTGTATTAGTGTGGAAAAACCACTTTTCGCACTTGTGTTAGTGTTGAAAAACCACTTTTCACACTTGTGTTAGTGTTGAAAAACCACTTTTCGCACTTGTGTTGGTGCAGGAAACCACTTTTGCACTTGTATTAGTGTGGAAAAAACACTTTTTACACTTGTGATAGTGTTGAAAAACCACTTTTCGCACTTGTGTTAGTGTTCAAAAAAACACTTTTCGCACTTGTGTTGGTGCAGGAAACCACTTTTGCACTTGTATTAGTGTGGAAAAAACACTTTTTGTGCTTGTGATAGTGTTGAAAAACCACTTTTCGCACTTGTGTTAGTGTTGAAAAACCACTTTTCGCACTTGTGTTAGTGTTGAAAAACCACTTTTTACACTTGTGTTGGTGCAGGAAACCACTTTTGCACTTGTATTAGTGTGGAAAAAACACTTTTTGCACTTGTGATAGTGTTGAAAAACCACTTTTCGCACTTGTGTTAGTGTTGAAAAACCACTTTTCGCACTTGTGTTAGTGTTGAAAAACCACATTTCGCACTTGTGTTGGTGCAGGAAACCACATTTGCACTTGTATTAGTGTGGAAAAAACACTTTTTGCACTTGTGATAGTGTTGAAAAACCACTTTTCGCACTTGTGTTAGTGTTGAAAAACCACTTTTCGCACTTGTGTTGGTGCAGGAAACCACTTTTGCACTTGTATTAGTGTGGAAAAAACACTTTTCGCACTTGTGTTAGTGTTGAAAAACCACTTTTCGCACTTGTGTTAGTGTTGAAAAACCACTTTTCGCACCTGTGTTAGTGTTGAAAAACCACTTTTCGCACTTGTGTTAGTGTTGAAAAACCACGTTTCGCACTTGTGTTGGTGCAGGAAACCACTTTTGCACTTGTATTCGTGTGGAAAAACCACTTTTCGCACTTGTTTAGTGTTGAAAAACCACTTTTCACACTTGTGTTGGTGCAGGAAACCACTTTTGCACTTGTATTAGTGTGGAAAAAACACTTTTTGCACTTGTGATAGTGTTGAAAAACCACTTTTCGCACTTGTGTTAGTGTTGAAAAACCACTTTTCGCACTTGTGTTAGTGTTGAAAAACCACTTTTCGCACTTGTGTTGGTGCAGGAAACCACTTTTGCACTTGTATTAGTGTGGAAAAAACACTTTTTGCACTTGTGATAGTGTTGAAAAACCACTTTTCGCACTTGTGTTAGTGTTGAAAAACCACTTTTCGCACTTGTGTTAGTGTTGAAAAACCACTTTTCACACTTGTGTTGGTGCAGGAAACCACTTTTGCACTTGTATTAGTGTGGAAAAAACACTTTTTGCACTTGTGATAGTGTTGAAATACCACTTTTCGCACTTGTGTTAGTGTTGAAAAACCACTTTTTGCACTTGTGTTGGTGCAGGAAACCACTTTTGCACTTGTATTAGTGTGGAAAAAACACTTTTCGCACTTGTGTTAGTGTTGAAGAACCACTTTTCGCACTTGTGTTAGTGTTGAAAAACCACTTTTCGCACTTGTGTTAGTGTTGAAAAACCACTTTTCGCACTTGTGTTGGTGCAGGAAACCACTTTTGCACTTGTATTAGTGTGGAAAAACCACTTTTCGCACTTGTGTTAGTGTTGAAATACCACTTTTCGCACTTGTGTTGGTGCAGGAAACCACTTTTGCACTTGTATTAGTGTGGAAAAACCACTTTTCGCACTTGTGTTAGTGTTGAAAAACCACTTTTCACACTTGTGTTAGTGTTGAAAAACCACTTTTCGCACTTGTGTTGGTGCAGGAAACCACTTTTGCACTTGTATTAGTGTGGAAAAAACACTTTTTACACTTGTGATAGTGTTGAAAAACCACTTTTCGCACTTGTGTTAGTGTTCAAAAAAACACTTTTCGCACTTGTGTTGGTGCAGGAAACCACTTTTGCACTTGTATTAGTGTGGAAAAAACACTTTTTGTGCTTGTGATAGTGTTGAAAAACCACTTTTCGCACTTGTGTTAGTGTTGAAAAACCACTTTTCGCACTTGTGTTAGTGTTGAAAAACCACTTTTTACACTTGTGTTGGTGCAGGAAACCACTTTTGCACTTGTATTAGTGTGGAAAAAACACTTTTTGCACTTGTGATAGTGTTGAAAAACCACTTTTCGCACTTGTGTTAGTGTTGAAAAACCACTTTTCGCACTTGTGTTGGTGCAGGAAACCACTTTTGCACTTGTATTAGTGTGGAAAAAACACTTTTCGCACTTGTGTTAGTGTTGAAAAACCACTTTTCGCACTTGTGTTAGTGTTGAAAAACCACTTTTCGCACTTGTGTTAGTGTTGAAAAACCACTTTTCGCACTTGTGTTGGTGCAGGAAACCACTTTTGCACTTGTATTAGTGTGGAAAAAACACTTTTTGCACTTGTGATAGTGTTGAAAAACCACTTTTCACACTTGTGTTAGTGTTGAAAAACCACTTTTTGCACTTGTGTTGGTGCAGGAAACCACTTTTGCACATGTATTAGTGTGGAAAAAACACTTTTTGCACTTGTGGTAGTGTTGAAAAACCACTTTTCGCATTTGTGTTAGTGTTGAAAAACCACTTTTCGCACTTGTGTTAGTGTTGAAAAACCACGTTTCACACTTGTGTTGGTGCAGGAAACCACTTTTGCATTTGTATTAGTGTGGAAAAAACCACTTTTCGCACTTGTGTTAGTGTTGAAAAACCACTTTTCGCACTTGTGTTAGTGTTGAAAAACCACTTTTCGCACTTGTGTTAGTGTTGAAAAACTACTTTTCGCACTTGTGTTGGTGCAGGAAACCACTTTTGCACTTGTATTAGTGTGGAAAAAACACTTTTTGCACTTGTATTAGTGTTGAAAAAACACTTTTCGCACTTGTGTTAGTGTTGAAAAACCACTTTTCGCACTTGTGTTAGTGTTGAAAAACCACTTTTCGCACTTGTGTTAGTGTTGAAAAACCACATTTCGCACTTGTGTTGGTGCAGGAAACCACATTTGCACTTGTATTAGTGTGGAAAAAACACTTTTTGCACTTGTGATAGTGTTGAAAAACCACTTTTCGCACTTGTGTTAGTGTTGAAAAACCACTTTTCGCACTTGTGTTGGTGCAGGAAACCACTTTTGCACTTGTATTAGTGTGGAAAAAACACTTTTCGCACTTGTGTTAGTGTTGAAAAATCACTTTTCGCACTTGTGTTAGTGTTGAAAAACCACTTTTCGCACCTGTGTTAGTGTTGAAAAACCACTTTTCGCACTTGTGTTAGTGTTGAAAAACCACGTTTCGCACTTGTGTTGGTGCAGGAAACCACTTTTGCACTTGTATTCGTGTGGAAAATCCACTTTTCGCACTTGTTTAGTGTTGAAAAACCACTTTTCGCACTTGTGTTAGTGTTGAAAAACCACTTTTCGCACTTGTGTTAGTGTTGAAAAACCACTTTTCGCACTTGTGTTGGTGCAGGAAACCACTTTTGCACTTGTATTAGTGTGGAAAAAACACTTTTTGCACTTGTGATAGTGTTGAAAAACCACTTTTCGCACTTGTGTTAGTGTTGAAAAACCACTTTTCGCACTTGTGTTAGTGTTGAAAAACCACTTTTCGCACTTGTGTTGGTGCAGGAAACCACTTTTGCACTTGTATTAGTGTGGAAAAAACACTTTTTGCACTTGTGATAGTGTTGAAAAACCACTTTTCGCACTTGTGTTAGTGTTGAAAAACCACTTTTCGCACTTGTGTTAGTGTTGAAAAACCACTTTTCACACTTGTGTTGGTGCAGGAAACCACTTTTGCACTTGTATTAGTGTGGAAAAAACACTTTTTGCACTTGTGATAGTGTTGAAATACCACTTTTCGCACTTGTGTTAGTGTTGAAAAACCACTTTTTGCACTTGTGTTGGTGCAGGAAACCACTTTTGCACTTGTATTAGTGTGGAAAAAACACTTTTCGCACTTGTGTTAGTGTTGAAGAACCACTTTTCGCACTTGTGTTAGTGTTGAAAAACCACTTTTCGCACTTGTGTTAGTGTTGAAAAACCACTTTTCGCACTTGTGTTGGTGCAGGAAACCACTTTTGCACTTGTATTAGTGTGGAAAAACCACTTTTCGCACTTGTGTTAGTGTTGAAATACCACTTTTCGCACTTGTGTTAGTGCAGGAAACCACTTTTGCACTTGTATTAGTGTGGAAAAACCACTTTTCGCACTTGTGTTAGTGTTGAAAAACCACTTTTCACACTTGTGTTAGTGTTGAAAAACCACTTTTCGCACTTGTGTTGGTGCAGGAAACCACTTTTGCACTTGTATTAGTGTGGAAAAAACACTTTTTACACTTGTGATAGTGTTGAAAAACCACTTTTCGCACTTGTGTTAGTGTTCAAAAAAACACTTTTCGCACTTGTGTTGGTGCAGGAAACCACTTTTGCACTTGTATTAGTGTGGAAAAAACACTTTTCGCACTTGTGTTAGTGTTGAAGAACCACTTTTCGCACTTGTGTTGGTGCAGGAAACCACTTTTGCACTTGTATTAGTGTGGAAAAAACACTTTTCGCACTTGTGTTAGTGTTGAAGAACCACTTTTCGCACTTGTGTTAGTGTTGAAAAACCACTTTTCGCACTTGTGTTAGTGTTGAAAAACCACTTTTCGCACTTGTGTTGGTGCAGGAAACCACTTTTGCACTTGTATTAGTGTGGAAAAACCACTTTTCGCACTTGTGTTAGTGTTGAAATACCACTTTTCGCACTTGTGTTGGTGCAGGAAACCACTTTTGCACTTGTATTAGTGTGGAAAAACCACTTTTCGCACTTGTGTTAGTGTTGAAAAACCACTTTTCACACTTGTGTTAGTGTTGAAAAACCACTTTTCGCACTTGTGTTGGTGCAGGAAACCACTTTTGCACTTGTATTAGTGTTGAAAAACCACTTTTCGCACTTGTGTTAGTGTTGAAAAACCACTTTTCGCACTTGTGTTGGTGCAGGAAACCACTTTTGCACTTGTATTAGTGTGGAAAAAACACTTTTTGCACTTGTGATAGTGTTGAAAAACCACTTTTCGCACTTGTGTTAGTGTTGAAAAACCACTTTTCGCACTTGTGTTAGTGTTGAAAAACCACTTTTCGCACTTGTGTTGGTGCAGGAAACCACTTTTGCACTTGTATTAGTGTGGAAAAAACACTTTTTGCACTTGTGATAGTGTTGAAAAACCACTTTTCGCACTTGTGTTAGTGTTGAAAAACCACTTTTCGCACTTGTGTTAGTGTTGAAAAACCACTTTTCACACTTGTGTTGGTGCAGGAAACCACTTTTGCACTTGTATTAGTGTGGAAAAAACACTTTTTGCACTTGTGATAGTGTTGAAATACCACTTTTCGCACTTGTGTTAGTGTTGAAAAACCACTTTTTGCACTTGTGTTGGTGCAGGAAACCACTTTTGCACTTGTATTAGTGTGGAAAAAACACTTTTCGCACTTGTGTTAGTGTTGAAGAACCACTTTTCGCACTTGTGTTAGTGTTGAAAAACCACTTTTCGCACTTGTGTTAGTGTTGAAAAACCACTTTTCGCACTTGTGTTGGTGCAGGAAACCACTTTTGCACTTGTATTAGTGTGGAAAAACCACTTTTCGCACTTGTGTTAGTGTTGAAATACCACTTTTCGCACTTGTGTTAGTGCAGGAAACCACTTTTGCACTTGTATTAGTGTGGAAAAACCACTTTTCGCACTTGTGTTAGTGTTGAAAAACCACTTTTCACACTTGTGTTAGTGTTGAAAAACCACTTTTCGCACTTGTGTTGGTGCAGGAAGCCACTTTTGCACTTGTATTAGTGTGGAAAAAACACTTTTTACACTTGTGATAGTGTTGAAAAACCACTTTTCGCACTTGTGTTAGTGTTCAAAAAAACACTTTTCGCACTTGTGTTGGTGCAGGAAACCACTTTTGCACTTGTATTAGTGTGGAAAAAACACTTTTTGCGCTTGTGATAGTGTTGAAAAACCACTTTTCGCACTTGTGTTAGTGTTGAAAAACCACTTTTCGCACTTGTGTTAGTGTTGAAAAACCACTTTTTACACTTGTGTTGGTGCAGGAAACCACTTTTGCACTTGTATTAGTGTGGAAAAAACACTTTTTGCACTTGTGATAGTGTTGAAAAACCACTTTTCGCACTTGTGTTAGTGTTGAAAAACCACTTTTCGCACTTGTGTTGGTGCAGGAAACCACTTTTGCACTTGTATTAGTGTGGAAAAAACACTTTTCGCACTTGTGTTAGTGTTGAAAAACCACTTTTCGCACTTGTGTTAGTGTTGAAAAACCACTTTTCGCACTTGTGTTAGTGTTGAAAAACCACTTTTCGCACTTGTGTTGGTGCAGGAAACCACTTTTGCACTTGTATTAGTGTGGAAAAACCACTTTTCGCACTTGTGTTAGTGTTGAAAAACCACATTTCGCACTTGTGTTAGTGTTGAAAAACCACTTTTCGCACTTGTGTTAGTGTTGAAAAACCACTTTTCGCACTTGTATTAGTGTTGAAAAACCACATTTCGCACTTGTGTTGGTGCAGGAAACCACTTTTGCACTTGTATTAGTGTGGAAAAAACACTTTTTGCACTTGTGATAGTGTTGAAAAACCACTTTTCGCACTTGTGTTAGTGTTGAAAAACCACTTTTCGCACTTGTGTTGGTGCAGGAAACCACTTTTGCACTTGTATTAGTGTGGAAAAAACACTTTTTGCACTTGTGATAGTGTTGAAAAACCACTTTTCGCACTTGTGTTAGTGTTGAAAAACCACTTTTCGCACTTGTGTTAGTGTTGAAAAACCACTTTTCGCACTTGTGTTGGTGCAGGAAACCACTTTTGCACTTGTATTAGTGTGGAAAAAACACTTTTTGCACTTGTGATAGTGTTGAAAAACCACTTTTCGCACTTGTGTTAGTGTTGAAAAACCACTTTTCGCACTTGTGTTAGTGTTGAAAAACCACTTTTCGCACTTGTGTTGGTGCAGGAAACCACTTTTGCACTTGTATTTGTGTGGAAAAAACACTTTTTGCACTTGTGATAGTGTTGAAAAACCACTTTTCGCACTTGTGTTAGTGTTGAAAAACCACTTTTCGCACTTGTGTTGGTGCAGGAAACCACTTTTGCACTTGTATTAGTGTGGAAAAAACACTTTTCGCACTTGTGTTAGTGTTGAAAAACCACTTTTCGCACTTGTGTTAGTGTTGAAAAACCACTTTTCGCACTTGTGTTAGTGTTGAAAAACCACTTTTCGCACTTGTGTTGGTGCAGGAAACCACTTTTGCACTTGTATTAGTGTGGAAAAACCACTTTTCGCACTTGTGTTAGTGTTGAAAAACCACATTTCGCACTTGTGTTAGTGTTGAAAAACCACTTTTCGCACTTGTGTTAGTGTTGAAAAACCACTTTTCGCACTTGTATTAGTGTTGAAAAACCACATTTCGCACTTGTGTTGGTGCAGGAAACCACTTTTGCACTTGTATTAGTGTGGAAAAAACACTTTTTGCACTTGTGATAGTGTTGAAAAACCACTTTTCGCACTTGTGTTAGTGTTGAAAAACCACTTTTCGCACTTGTGTTGGTGCAGGAAACCACTTTTGCACTTGTATTAGTGTGGAAAAAACACTTTTTGCACTTGTGATAGTGTTGAAAAACCACTTTTCGCACTTGTGTTAGTGTTGAAAAACCACTTTTCGCACTTGTGTTAGTGTTGAAAAACCACTTTTCGCACTTGTGTTGGTGCAGGAAACCACTTTTGCACTTGTATTAGTGTGGAAAAAACACTTTTTGCACTTGTGATAGTGTTGAAAAACCACTTTTCGCACTTGTGTTAGTGTTGAAAAACCACTTTTCGCACTTGTGTTAGTGTTGAAAAACCACTTTTCGCACTTGTGTTGGTGCAGGAAACCACTTTTGCACTTGTATTAGTGTGGAAAAAACACTTTTTGCACTTGTGATAGTGTTGAAAAACCACTTTTCGCACTTGTGTTAGTGTTGAAAAACCACTTTTCGCACTTGTGTTAGTGTTGAAAAACCACTTTTCGCACTTGTGTTGGTGCAGGAAACCACTTTTGCACTTGTATTAGTGTGGAAAAAACCACTTTTCGCACTTGTGATAGTGTTGAAAAACCACTTTTCGCACTTGTGTTAGTGTTGAAAAACCACTTTTCGCACTTGTGTTGGTGCAGGAAACCACTTCTGCACTTGTATTAGTGTGGAAAAAACACTTTTTGCACTTGTGATAGTGTTGAAAAACCACTTTTCGCACTTGTGTTAGTGTTGAAAAACCACTTTTCGCATTTGTGTTGGTGCAGGAAACCACTTTTGCACTTGTATTAGTGTGGAAAAAACACTTTTTGCACTTGTGATAGTGTTGAAAAACCACTTTTCGCACTTGTGTAAGTGTTGAAATACCACTTTTCGCACTTGTGTTGGTGCAGGAAACCACTTTTGCACTTGTATTAGTGTGGAAAAAACACTTTTTGCACTTGTGATAGTGTGGAAAAACCACTTTAAGCACTTGTGTTAGTGTTGAAAAAACACTTTTCGCACTTGTGTTGGTGCAGGAAACCACTTTTGCACTTGTATTAGTGTGGAAAAACCACTTTTCGCACTTGTGTTAGTGTTGAAAAACCACTTTTCGCACTTGTGTTAGTGTTGAAAAACCACTTTTCGTACTTGTGTTAGTGTTGAAAAACCACATTTCGCACTTGTGTTGGTGCAGGAAACCACTTTTGCACTTGTATTAGTGTGGAAAAAACACTTTTTGCACTTGTGATAGTGTTGAAAACCACTTTTCGCACTTGTGTTAGTGTTGAAAAACCACTTTTCGCACTTGTGTTAGTGTTGAAAAACCACTTTTCGCACTTGTGTTGGTGCAGGAAACCACGTTTGCACTTGTATTAGTGTGGAAAAAACACTTTTTGCACTTGTGATAGTGTTGAGAAACCACTTTTCGCACTTGTGTTAGTGTTGAAAAACCACTTTTCGCACTTGTGTTAGTGTTGAAAAACCACTTTTCGCACTTGTGTTGGTGCAGGAAACCACTTTTGCACTTGTATTAGTGTGGAAAAAACCACTTTTCGCACTTGTGATAGTGTTGAAAAACCACTTTTCGCACTTGTGTTAGTGTTGAAAAACCACTTTTCGCACTTGTGTTGGTGCAGGAAACCACTTCTGCACTTGTATTAGTGTGGAAAAAACACTTTTTGCACTTGTGATAGTGTTGAAAAACCACTTTTCGCACTTGTGTTAGTGTTGAAAAACCACTTTTCGCACTTGTGTTGGTGCAGGAAACCACTTTTGCACTTGTATTAGTGTGGAAAAAACACTTTTTGCACTTGTGATAGTGTTGAAAAACCACTTTTCGCACTTGTGTTAGTGTTGAAAAACCACTTTTTGCACTTGTGATAGTGTTGAAATACCACTCCTCGCACTTGTGTTGGTGCAGGAAACCTCTTTTGCACTTGTATTAGTGTGGAAAAAACACTTTTCGCACTTGTGTTAGTGTTGAAAAACCACTTTTCGCACTTGTGTTAGTGTTGAAAAACCACTTTTCGCACTTGTGTTGGTGCAGGAAACCACTTTTGCACTTGTATTAGTGTGGAAAAAACACTTTTTGCACATGTGATAGTGTTGAAAAACCACTTTTCGCACTTGTGTTAGTGTTGAAAAACCACATTTCGCACTTGTGTTAGTGTTGAAAAACCACTTTTCGCACTTGTGTTAGTGTTGAAAAACCACTTTTCGCACTTGTATTAGTGTTGAAAAACCACATTTCGCACTTGTGTTGGTGCAGGAAACCACTTTTGCACTTGTATTAGTGTGGAAAAAACACTTTTTGCACTTGTGATAGTGTTGAAAAACCACTTTTCGCACTTGTGTTAGTGTTGAAAAACCACTTTTCGCACTTGTGTTGGTGCAGGAAACCACTTTTGCACTCGTATTAGTGTGGAAAAAACACTTTTTGCACTTGTGATAGTGTTGAAAAACCACTTTTCGCACTTGTGTTAGTGTTGAAAAACCACTTTTCGCACTTGTGTTAGTGTTGAAAAACCACTTTTCGCACTTGTGTTGGTGCAGGAAACCACTTTTGCACTTGTATTAGTGTGGAAAAAACACTTTTTGCACTTGTGATAGTGTTGAAAAACCACTTTTCGCACTTGTGTTAGTGTTGAAAAACCACTTTTCGCACTTGTGTTAGTGTTGAAAAACCACTTTTCGCACTTGTGTTGGTGCAGGAAACCACTTTTGCACTTGTATTAGTGTGGAAAAAACACTTTTTGCACTTGTGATAGTGTTGAAAAACCACTTTTCGCACTTGTGTTAGTGTTGAAAAACCACTTTTCGCACTTGTGTTAGTGTTGAAAAACCACTTTTCGCACTTGTGTTGGTGCAGGAAACCACTTTTGCACTTGTATTAGTGTGGAAAAAACCACTTTTCGCACTTGTGATAGTGTTGAAAAACCACTTTTCGCACTTGTGTTAGTGTTGAAAAACCACTTTTCGCACTTGTGTTGGTGCAGGAAACCACTTCTGCACTTGTATTAGTGTGGAAAAAACACTTTTTGCACTTGTGATAGTGTTGAAAAACCACTTTTCGCACTTGTGTTAGTGTTGAAAAACCACTTTTCGCATTTGTGTTGGTGCAGGAAACCACTTTTGCACTTGTATTAGTGTGGAAAAAACACTTTTTGCACTTGTGATAGTGTTGAAAAACCACTTTTCGCACTTGTGTAAGTGTTGAAATACCACTTTTCGCACTTGTGTTGGTGCAGGAAACCACTTTTGCACTTGTATTAGTGTGGAAAAAACACTTTTTGCACTTGTGATAGTGTGGAAAAACCACTTTAAGCACTTGTGTTAGTGTTGAAAAAATACTTTTCGCACTTGTGTTGGTGCAGGAAACCACTTTTGCACTTGTATTAGTGTGGAAAAACCACTTTTCGCACTTGTGTTAGTGTTGAAAAACCACTTTTCGCACTTGTGTTAGTGTTGAAAAACCACTTTTCGTACTTGTGTTAGTGTTGAAAAACCACATTTCGCACTTGTGTTGGTGCAGGAAACCACTTTTGCACTTGTATTAGTGTGGAAAAAACACTTTTTGCACTTGTGATAGTGTTGAAAAACCACTTTTCGCACTTGTGTTAGTGTTGAAAAACCACTTTTCGCACTTGTGTTAGTGTTGAAAAACCACTTTTCGCACTTGTGTTGGTGCAGGAAACCACGTTTGCACTTGTATTAGTGTGGAAAAAACACTTTTTGCACTTGTGATAGTGTTGAGAAACCACTTTTCGCACTTGTGTTAGTGTTGAAAAACCACTTTTCGCACTTGTGTTAGTGTTGAAAAACCACTTTTCGCACTTGTGTTGGTGCAGGAAACCACTTTTGCACTTGTATTAGTGTGGAAAAAACCACTTTTCGCACTTGTGATAGTGTTGAAAAACCACTTTTCGCACTTGTGTTAGTGTTGAAAAACCACTTTTCGCACTTGTGTTGGTGCAGGAAACCACTTCTGCACTTGTATTAGTGTGGAAAAAACACTTTTTGCACTTGTGATAGTGTTGAAAAACCACTTTTCGCACTTGTGTTAGTGTTGAAAAACCACTTTTCGCACTTGTGTTGGTGCAGGAAACCACTTTTGCACTTGTATTAGTGTGGAAAAAACACTTTTTGCACTTGTGATAGTGTTGAAAAACCACTTTTCGCACTTGTGTTAGTGTTGAAAAACCACTTTTTGCACTTGTGATAGTGTTGAAATACCACTACTCGCACTTGTGTTGGTGCAGGAAACCTCTTTTGCACTTGTATTAGTGTGGAAAAAACACTTTTCGCACTTGTGTTAGTGTTGAAAAACCACTTTTCGCACTTGTGTTAGTGTTGAAAAACCACTTTTCGCACTTGTGTTGGTGCAGGAAACCACTTTTGCACTTGTATTAGTGTGGAAAAAACACTTTTTGCACATGTGATAGTGTTGAAAAACCACTTTTCGCACTTGTGTTTGTGTTGAAAAACCACTTTTCGCACTTGTGTTGGTGCAGGAAACCACTTTTGCACTTGTATTAGTGTGGAAAAAACACTTTTTGCACTTGTGATAGTGTGGAAAAACCACTTTAAGCACTTGTGTTAGTGTTGAAAAACCACTTTTTGCACTTGTGTTGGTGCAGGAAACCACTTTTGCACTTGTATTAGTGTGGAAAAACCACTTTTCGCACTTGTGTTAGTGTTGAAAAACCACTTTTCGCACTTGTGTTAGTGTTGAAAAACCACTTTTCGTACTTGTGTTAGTGTTGAAAAACCACATTTCGCACTTGTGTTGGTGCAGGAAACCACTTTTGCACTTGTATTAGTGTGGAAAAAACACTTTTTGCACTTGTGATAGTGTTGAAAAACCACTTTTCGCACTTGTGTTAGTGTTGAAAAACCACTTTTCGCACTTGTGTTAGTGTTGAAAAACCACTTTTCGCACTTGTGTTGGTGCAGGAAACCACGTTTGCACTTGTATTAGTGTGGAAAAAACACTTTTTGCACTTGTGATAGTGTTGAGAAACCACTTTTCGCACTTGTGTTAGTGTTGAAAAACCACTTTTCGCAATTGTGTTAGTGTTGAAAAACCACTTTTCGCACTTGTGTTGGTGCAGGAAACCACTTTTGCACTTGTATTAGTGTGGAAAAAACCACTTTTCGCACTTGTGATAGTGTTGAAAAACCACTTTTCGCACTTGTGTTAGTGTTGAAAAACCACTTTTCGCACTTGTGTTGGTGCAGGAAACCACTTCTGCACTTGTATTAGTGTGGAAAAAACATTTTTGCACTTGTGATAGTGTTGAAAAACCACTTTTCGCACTTGTGTTAGTGTTGAAAAACCACTTTTCGCATTTGTGTTGGTGCAGGAAACCACTTTTGCACTTGTATTAGTGTGGAAAAAACACTTTTTGCACTTGTGATAGTGTTGAAAAACCACTTTTCGCACTTGTGTTAGTGTTGAAATACCACTTTTCGCACTTGTGTTGGTGCAGGAAACCACTTTTGCACTTGTATTATTGTGGAAAAACCACTTTCGCACTTGTGTTAGTGTTGAAAAACCACTTTTCGCACTTGTGTTAGTGTTGAAAAACCACTTTTCGCACTTGTGTTGGTGCAGGAAACCACTTTTGCACTTGTATTAGTGTGGAAAAAACACTTTTCGCACTAGTGTTAGTGTTGAAAAACCACTTTTCGCATTTGTGTTAGTGTTGAAAAACCACTTTTCGCACTTGTGTTAGTGTTGAAAAACCACTTTTCGCACTTGTGTTGGTGCAGGAAACCACTTTTGCACATGTATTAGTGTGGAAAAACCACTTTTCGCACTTGTGTTAGTGTTGAAATACCACTTTTCGCACTTGTGTTGGTGCAGGAAACCACTTTTGCACTTGTATTAGTGTGGAAAAACCACTTTTCGCACTTGTGTTAGTGTTGAAAAACCACTTTTCGCACTTGTGTTAGTGTTGAAAAACCACTTTTCGCACTTGTGTTGGTGCAGGAAACCACTTTTGCACTTGTATTAGTGTGGAAAAAACACTTTTTGCACTTGTGATAGTGTTGAAAAACCACTTTTCGCACTTGTGTTAGTGTTGAAAAACCACTTTTCGCACTTGTGTTGGTGCAGGAAACCACTTTTGCACTTGTATTAGTGTGGAAAAAACACTTTTTGCGTTTGTGATAGTGTTGAAAAACCACTTTTCGCACTTGTGTTAGTGTTGAAAAACCACTTTTCGCACTTGTGTTAGTGTTGAAAAACCACTTTTCACACTTGTGTTGGTGCAGGAAACCACTTTTGCACTTGTATTAGTGTGGAAAAAACACTTTTTGCACTTGTGATAGTGTTGAAAAACCACTTTTCGCACTTGTGTTAGTGTTGAAAAACCACTTTTCGCACTTGTGTTGGTGCAGGAAACCACTTTTGCACTTGTATTAGTGTGGAAAAAACACTTTTCGCACTTGTGTTAGTGTTGAAAAACCACTTTTCGCACTTGTGTTAGTGTTGAAAAACCACTTTTCGCACTTCTGTTAGTGTTGAAAAACCACTTTTCGCACTTGTGTTGGTGCAGGAAACCACTTTTGCACTTGTATTAGTGTGGAAAAACCACTTTTCGCACTTGTGTTAGTGTTGAAAAACCACTTTTCACACTTGTGTTAGTGTTGAAAAACCACTTTTCGCACTTGTGTTAGTGTTGAAAAACCACTTTTCGCACTTGTGTTAGTGTTGAAAAACCACATTTCGCACTTGTGTTGGTGCAGGAAACCACTTTTGCACGAGTATTAGTGTGGAAAAAACACTTTTTGCACTTGTGATAGTGTTGAAAAACCACTTTTCGCACTTGTGTTAGTGTTGAAAAACCACTTTTTGCACTTGTGATAGTGTTGAAATACCACTTCTCGCACTTGTGTTGGTGCAGGAAACCTCTTTTGCACTTGTATTAGTGTGGAAAAAACACTTTTCGCACTTGTGTTAGTGTTGAAAACCACTTTTCGCACTTGTGTTAGTGTTGAAAAACCACTTTTCGCACTTGTGTTGGTGCAGGAAACCACTTTTGCACTTGTATTAGTGTGGAAAAAACACTTTTTGCACATGTGATAGTGTTGAAAAACCACTTTTCGCACTTGTGTTTGTGTTGAAAAACCACTTTTCGCACTTGTGTTGGTGCAGGAAACCACTTTTGCACTTGTATTAGTGTGGAAAAAACACTTTTTGCACTTGTGATAGTGTGGAAAAACCACTTTAAGCACTTGTGTTAGTGTTGAAAAACCACTTTTCGCACTTGTGTTGGTGCAGGAAACCACTTTTGCACTTGTATTAGTGTGGAAAAACCACTTTTCGCACTTGTGTTAGTGTTGAAAAACCACTTTTCGCACTTGTGTTAGTGTTGAAAAACCACATTTCGCACTTGTGTTGGTGCAGCAAACCACATTTGCACTTGTATTAGTGTGGAAAAAACACTTTTTGCACTTGTGATAGTGTTGAAAAACCACTTTTCGCACTTGTGTTAGTGTTGAAAAACCACTTTTCGCACTTGTGTTGGTGCAGGAAACCACTTTTGCACTTGTATTAGTGTGGAAAAAACACTTTTCGCACTTGTGTTAGTGTTGAAAAACCACTTTTCGCACTTGTGTTAGTGTTGAAAAACCACTTTTCGCACCTGTGTTAGTGTTGAAAAACCACTTTTCGCACTTGTGTTAGTGTTGAAAAACCACGTTTCGCACTTGTGTTGGTGCAGGAAACCACTTTTGCACTTGTATTCGTGTGGAAAAACCACTTTTCGCACTTGTTTAGTGTTGAAAAACCACTTTTCGCACTTGTGTTAGTGTTGAAAAACCACTTTTCGCACTTGTGTTAGTGTTGAAAAACCACTTTTCGCACTTGTGTTGGTGCAGGAAACCACTTTTGCACTTGTATTAGTGTGGAAAAAACACTTTTTGCACTTGTGATAGTGTTGAAAAACCACTTTTCGCACTTGTGTTAGTGTTGAAAAACCACTTTTCGCACTTGTGTTAGTGTTGAAAAACCACTTTTCGCACTTGTGTTGGTGCAGGAAACCACTTTTGCACTTGTATTAGTGTGGAAAAAACACTTTTTGCACTTGTGATAGTGTTGAAAAACCACTTTTCGCACTTGTGTTAGTGTTGAAAAACCACTTTTCGCACTTGTGTTAGTGTTGAAAAACCACTTTTCACACTTGTGTTGGTGCAGGAAACCACTTTTGCACTTGTATTAGTGTGGAAAAAACACTTTTTGCACTTGTGATAGTGTTGAAATACCACTTTTCGCACTTGTGTTAGTGTTGAAAAACCACTTTTTGCACTTGTGTTGGTGCAGGAAACCACTTTTGCACTTGTATTAGTGTGGAAAAAACACTTTTCGCACTTGTGTTAGTGTTGAAGAACCACTTTTCGCACTTGTGTTAGTGTTGAAAAACCACTTTTCGCACTTGTGTTAGTGTTGAAAAACCACTTTTCGCACTTGTGTTGGTGCAGGAAACCACTTTTGCACTTGTATTAGTGTGGAAAAACCACTTTTCGCACTTGTGTTAGTGTTGAAATACCACTTTTCGCACTTGTGTTGGTGCAGGAAACCACTTTTGCACTTGTATTAGTGTTGAAAAACCACTTTTCACACTTGTGTTAGTGTTGAAAAACCACTTTTCGCACTTGTGTTGGTGCAGGAAACCACTTTTGCACTTGTATTAGTGTGGAAAAAACACTTTTTACACTTGTGATAGTGTTGAAAAACCACTTTTCGCACTTGTGTTAGTGTTCAAAAAAACACTTTTCGCACTTGTGTTGGTGCAGGAAACCACTTTTGCACTTGTATTAGTGTGGAAAAAACACTTTTTGCGCTTGTGATAGTGTTGAAAAACCACTTTTCGCACTTGTGTTAGTGTTGAAAAACCACTTTTCGCACTTGTGTTAGTGTTGAAAAACCACTTTTTACACTTGTGTTGGTGCAGGAAACCACTTTTGCACTTGTATTAGTGTGGAAAAAACACTTTTTGCACTTGTGATAGTGTTGAAAAACCACTTTTCGCACTTGTGTTAGTGTTGAAAAACCACTTTTCGCACATGTGTTGGTGCAGGAAACCACTTTTGCACTTGTATTAGTGTGGAAAAAACACTTTTCGCACTTGTGTTAGTGTTGAAAAACCACTTTTCGCACTTGTGTTAGTGTTGAAAAACCACTTTTCGCACTTGTGTTAGTGTTGAAAAACCACTTTTCGCACTTGTGTTAGTGTTGAAAAACCACATTTCGCACTTGTGTTAGTGTTGAAAAACCACTTTTCGCACTTGTGTTAGTGTTGAAAAACCACTTTTCGCACTTGTATTAGTGTTGAAAAACCACATTTCGCACTTGTGTTGGTGCAGGAAACCACTTTTGCACTTGTATTAGTGTGGAAAAAACACTTTTTGCACTTGTGATAGTGTTGAAAAACCACTTTTCGCACTTGTGTTAGTGTTGAAAAACCACTTTTCGCACTTGTGTTGGTGCAGGAAACCACTTTTGCACTTGTATTAGTGTGGAAAAAACACTTTTTGCACTTGTGGTAGTGTTGAAAAACCACTTTTCGCACTTGTGTTAGTGTTGAAAAACCACTTTTCACACTTGTGTTAGTGTTGAAAAACCACTTTTCGCACTTGTGTTGGTGCAGGAAACCACTTTTGCACTTGTATTAGTGTGGAAAAAACACTTTTTGCACTTGTGATAGTGTTGAAAAACCACTTTTCGCACTTGTGTTAGTGTTGAAAAACCACTTTTCGCACTTGTGTTAGTGTTGAAAAACCACTTTTCGCACTTGTGTTGGTGCAGGAAACCACTTTTGCACTTGTATTAGTGTGGAAAAAACACTTTTTGCACTTGTGATAGTGTTGAAAAACCACTTTTCGCACTTGTGTTAGTGTTGAAAAACCACTTTTCGCACTTGTGTTAGTGTTGAAAAACCACTTTTCGCACTTGTGTTGGTGCAGGAAACCACTTTTGCACTTGTATTAGTGTGGAAAAAACCACTTTTCGCACTTGTGATAGTGTTGAAAAACCACTTTTCGCACTTGTGTTAGTGTTGAAAAACCACTTTTCGCACTTGTGTTGGTGCAGGAAACCACTTCTGCACTTGTATTAGTGTGGAAAAAACACTTTTTGCACTTGTGATAGTGTTGAAAAACCACTTTTCGCACTTGTGTTAGTGTTGAAAAACCACTTTTCGCATTTGTGTTGGTGCAGGAAACCACTTTTGCACTTGTATTAGTGTGGAAAAAACACTTTTTGCACTTGTGATAGTGTTGAAAAACCACTTTTCGCACTTGTGTAAGTGTTGAAATACCACTTTTCGCACTTGTGTTGGTGCAGGAAACCTCTTTTGCACTTGTATTAGTGTGGAAAAAACACTTTTCGCACTTGTGTTAGTGTTGAAAAACCACTTTTCGCACTTGTGTTAGTGTTGAAAAACCACTTTTCGCACTTGTGTTGGTGCAGGAAACCACTTTTGCACTTGTATTAGTGTGGAAAAAACACTTTTTGCACTTGTGATAGTGTTGAAAAACCACTTTTCGCACTTGTGTTTGTGTTGAAAAACCACTTTTCGCACTTGTGTTGGTGCAGGAAACCACTTTTGCACTTGTATTAGTGTGGAAAAAACACTTTTTGCACTTGTGATAGTGTGGAAAAACCACTTTAAGCACTTGTGTTAGTGTTGAAAAAACACTTTTCGCACTTGTGTTGGTGCAGGAAACCACTTTTGCACTTGTATTAGTGTGGAAAAACCACTTTTCGCACTTGTGTTAGTGTTGAAAAACCACTTTTCGCACTTGTGTTAGTGTTGAAAAACCACTTTTTGTACTTGTGTTAGTGTTGAAAAACCACATTTCGCACTTGTGTTGGTGCAGGAAACCACTTTTGCACTTGTATTAGTGTGGAAAAAACACTTTTTGCACTTGTGATAGTGTTGAAAAACCACTTTTCGCACTTGTGTTAGTGTTGAAAAACCACTTTTCGCACTTGTGTTAGTGTTGAAAAACCACTTTTCGCACTTGTGTTGGTGCAGGAAACCACGTTTGCACTTGTATTAGTGTGGAAAAAACACTTTTTGCACTTGTGATAGTGTTGAGAAACCACTTTTCGCACTTGTGTTAGTGTTGAAAAACCACTTTTCGCACTTGTGTTAGTGTTGAAAAACCACTTTTCGCACTTGTGTTGGTGCAGGAAACCACTTTTGCACTTGTATTAGTGTGGAAAAAACCACTTTTCGCACTTGTGATAGTGTTGAAAAACCACTTTTCGCACTTGTGTTAGTGTTGAAAAACCACTTTTCGCACTTGTGTTGGTGCAGGAAACCACTTCTGCACTTGTATTAGTGTGGAAAAAACACTTTTTGCACTTGTGATAGTGTTGAAAAACCACTTTTCGCACTTGTGTTAGTGTTGAAAAACCACTTTTCGCACTTGTGTTGGTGCAGGAAACCACTTTTGCACTTGTATTAGTGTGGAAAAAACACTTTTTGCACTTGTGATAGTGTTGAAAAACCACTTTTCGCACTTGTGTTAGTGTTGAAAAACCACTTTTTGCACTTGTGATAGTGTTGAAATACCACCTCTCGCACTTGTGTTGGTGCAGGAAACCTCTTTTGCACTTGTATTAGTGTGGAAAAAACACTTTTCGCACTTGTGTTAGTGTTGAAAAACCACTTTTCGCACTTGTGTTAGTGTTGAAAAACCACTTTTCGCACTTGTGTTGGTGCAGGAAACCACTTTTGCACTTGTATTAGTGTGGAAAAAACACTTTTTGCACATGTGATAGTGTTGAAAAACCACTTTTCGCACTTGTGTTTGTGTTGAAAAACCACTTTTCGCACTTGTGTTGGTGCAGGAAACCACTTTTGCACTTGTATTAGTGTGGAAAAAACACTTTTTGCACTTGTGATAGTGTGGAAAAACCACTTTAAGCACTTGTGTTAGTGTTGAAAAACCACTTTTCGCACTTGTGTTGGTGCAGGAAACCACTTTTGCACTTGTATTAGTGTGGAAAAACCACTTTTCGCACTTGTGTTAGTGTTGAAAAACCACTTTTCGCACTTGTGTTAGTGTTGAAAAACCACTTTTCGTACTTGTGTTAGTGTTGAAAAACCACTTTTCGCACTTGTGTTGGTGCAGGAAACCACTTTTGCACATGTATTAGTGTGGAAAAACCACTTTTCGCACTTGTGTTAGTGTTGAAATACCACTTTTCGCACTTGTGTTGGTGCAGGAAACCACTTTTGCACTTGTATTAGTGTGGAAAAACCACTTTTCGCACTTGTGTTAGTGTTGAAAAACCACTTTTCGCACTTGTGTTAGTGTTGAAAAACCACTTTTCGCACTTGTGTTGGTGCAGGAAACCACTTTTGCACTTGTATTAGTGTGGAAAAAACACTTTTTGCACTTGTGATAGTGTTGAAAAACCACTTTTCGCACTTGTGTTAGTGTTGAAAAACCACTTTTCGCACTTGTGTTGGTGCAGGAAACCACTTTTGCACTTGTATTAGTGTGGAAAAAACACTTTTTGCGTTTGTGATAGTGTTGAAAAACCACTTTTCGCACTTGTGTTAGTGTTGAAAAACCACTTTTCGCACTTGTGTTAGTGTTGAAAAACCACTTTTCACACTTGTGTTGGTGCAGGAAACCACTTTTGCACTTGTATTAGTGTGGAAAAAATACTTTTTGCACTTGTGATAGTGTTGAAAAACCACTTTTCGCACTTGTGTTAGTGTTGAAAAACCACTTTTCGCACTTGTGTTGGTGCAGGAAACCACTTTTGCACTTGTATTAGTGTGGAAAAAACACTTTTCGCACTTGTGTTAGTGTTGAAAAACCACTTTTCGCACTTGTGTTAGTGTTGAAAAACCACTTTTCGCACTTCTGTTAGTGTTGAAAAACCACTTTTCGCACTTGTGTTGGTGCAGGAAACCACTTTTGCACTTGTATTAGTGTGGAAAAACCACTTTTCGCACTTGTGTTAGTGTTGAAAAACCACTTTTCGCACTTGTGTTAGTGTTGAAAAACCACTTTTCGCACTTGTGTTAGTGTTGAAAAACCACTTTTCGCACTTGTGTTAGTGTTGAAAAACCACATTTCGCACTTGTGTTGGTGCAGGAAACCACTTTTGCACGAGTATTAGTGTGGAAAAAACACTTTTTGCACTTGTGATAGTGTTGAAAAACCACTTTTCGCACTTGTGTTAGTGTTGAAAAACCACTTTTTGCACTTGTGATAGTGTTGAAATACCACTTCTCGCACTTGTGTTGGTGCAGGAAACCTCTTTTGCACTTGTATTAGTGTGGAAAAAACACTTTTCGCACTTGTGTTAGTGTTGAAAAACCACTTTTCGCACTTGTGTTAGTGTTGAAAAACCACTTTTCGCACTTGTGTTGGTGCAGGAAACCACTTTTGCACTTGTATTAGTGTGGAAAAAACACTTTTTGCACATGTGATAGTGTTGAAAAACCACTTTTCGCACTTGTGTTTGTGTTGAAAAACCACTTTTCGCACTTGTGTTGGTGCAGGAAACCACTTTTGCACTTGTATTAGTGTGGAAAAAACACTTTTTGCACTTGTGATAGTGTGGAAAAACCACTTTAAGCACTTGTGTTAGTGTTGAAAAACCACTTTTCGCACTTGTGTTGGTGCAGGAAACCACTTTTGCACTTGTATTAGTGTGGAAAAACCACTTTTCGCACTTGTGTTAGTGTTGAAAAACCACTTTTCGCACTTGTGTTAGTGTTGAAAAACCACTTTTTGTACTTGTGTTAGTGTTGAAAAACCACATTTCGCACTTGTGTTGGTGCAGGAAACCACTTTTGCACTTGTATTAGTGTGGAAAAAACACTTTTTGCACTTGTGATAGTGTTGAAAAACCACTTTTCGCACTTGTGTTAGTGTTGAAAAACCACTTTTCGCACTTGTGTTAGTGTTGAAAAACCACTTTTCGCACTTGTGTTGGTGCAGGAAACCACGTTTGCACTTGTATTATTGTGGAAAAAACACTTTTTGCACTTGTGATAGTGTTGAGAAACCACTTTTCGCACTTGTGTTAGTGTTGAAAAACCACTTTTCGCACTTGTGTTATTGTTGAAAAACCACTTTTCGCACTTGTGTTGGTGCAGGAAACCACTTTTGCACTTGTATTAGTGTGGAAAAAACCACTTTTCGCACTTGTGATAGTGTTGAAAAACCACTTTTCGCACTTGTGTTAGTGTTGAAAAACCACTTTTCGCACTTGTGTTGGTGCAGGAAACCACTTCTGCACTTGTATTAGTGTGGAAAAAACACTTTTTGCACTTGTGATAGTGTTGAAAAACCACTTTTCGCACTTGTGTTAGTGTTGAAAAACCACTTTTCGCATTTGTGTTGGTGCAGGAAACCACTTTTGCACTTGTATTAGTGTGGAAAAAACACTTTTTGCACTTGTGATAGTGTTGAAAAACCACTTTTCGCACTTGTGTTAGTGTTGAAATACCACTTTTCGCACTTGTGTTGGTGCAGGAAACCACTTTTGCACTTGTATTATTGTGGAAAAACCACTTTTCGCACTTGTGTTAGTGTTGAAAAACCACTTTTCGCACTTGTGTTAGTGTTGAAAAACCACTTTTCGCACTTGTGTTGGTGCAGGAAACCACTTTTGCACTTGTATTAGTGTGGAAAAAACACTTTTCGCACTAGTGTTAGTGTTGAAAAACCACTTTTCGCATTTGTGTTAGTGTTGAAAAACCACTTTTCGCACTTGTGTTAGTGTTGAAAAACCACTTTTCGCACTTGTGTTGGTGCAGGAAACCACTTTTGCACTTGTATTAGTGTGGAAAAACCACTTTTCGCACTTGTGTTAGTGTTGAAATACCACTTTTCGCACTTGTGTTGGTGCAAGAAACCACTTTTGCACTTGTATTAGTGTGGAAAAACCACTTTTCGCACTTGTGTTAGTGTTGAAAAACCACTTTTCGCACTTGTGTTAGTGTTGAAAAACCACTTTTCGCACTTGTGTTGGTGCAGGAAACCACTTTTGCACTTGTATTAGTGTGGAAAAAACACTTTTTGCACTTGTGATAGTGTTGAAAAACCACTTTTCGCACTTGTGTTAGTGTTGAAAAACCACTTTTCGCACTTGTGTTGGTGCAGGAAACCACTTTTGCACTTGTATTAGTGTGGAAAAAACACTTTTTGCGTTTGTGATAGTGTTGAAAAACCACTTTTCGCACTTGTGTTAGTGTTGAAAAACCACTTTTTGCACTTGTGTTAGTGTTGAAAAACCACTTTTCACACTTGTGTTGGTGCAGGAAACCACTTTTGCACTTGTATTAGTGTGGAAAAAACACTTTTTGCACTTGTGATAGTGTTGAAAAACCACTTTTCGCACTTGTGTTAGTGTTGAAAAACCACTTTTCGCACTTGTGTTGGTGCAGGAAACCACTTTTGCACTTGTATTAGTGTGGAAAAAACACTTTTCGCACTTGTGTTAGTGTTGAAAAACCACTTTTCGCACTTGTGTTAGTGTTGAAAAACCACTTTTCGCACTTGTGTTAGTGTTGAAAAACCACTTTTCGCATTTGTGTTGGTGCAGGAAACCACTTTTGCACTTGTATTAGTGTGGAAAAACCACTTTTCGCACTTGTGTTAGTGTTGAAAAACCACTTTTCGCACTTGTGTTAGTGTTGAAAAACCACTTTTCGCACTTGTGTTAGTGTTGAAAAACCACTTTTCGCACTTGTGTTAGTGTTGAAAAACCACATTTCGCACTTGTGTTGGTGCAGGAAACCACTTTTGCACGAGTATTAGTGTGGAAAAAACACTTTTTGCACTTGTGATAGTGTTGAAAAACCACTTTTCGCACTTGTGTTAGTGTTGAAAAACCACTTTTCGCACTTGTGTTGGTGCAGGAAACCACTTTTGCACTTGTATTAGTGTGGAAAAAACACTTTTTGCACTTGTGATAGTGTTGAAAAACCACTTTTCGCACTTGTGTTAGTGTTGAAAAACCACTTTTCGCACTTGTGTTAGTGTTGAAAAACCACTTTTCGCACTTGTGTTGGTGCAGGAAACCACTTTTGCACTTGTATTAGTGTGGAAAAACCACTTTTTGCACTTGTGTTAGTGTTGAAAAACCACTTTTCGCACTTGTGTTAGTGTTGAAAAACCACTTTTCGCGCTTGTGTTAGTGTTGAAAAACCACTTTTCGCACTTGTGTTAGTGTTGAAAAACCACGTTTCGCACTTGTGTTGGTGCAGGAAACCACTTTTGCACTTGTATTAGTGTGGAAAAACCACTTTTCGCACTTGTGTTAGTGTTGAAATACTACTTTTCGCACTTGTGTTGGTGCAGGAAACCACTTTTGCACTTGTATTAGTGTGGAAAAAGCACTTTTCGCACTTGTGTTAGTGTTGAAAAACCACTTTTCGCACTTGTGTTAGTGTTGAAAAACCACTTTTCGCACTTGTGTTGGTGCAGGAAACCACTTTTGCACTTGTATTAGTGTGGAAAAAACGCTTTTTGCACTTGTGATAGTGTTGAAAAACCACTTTTCGCACTTGTGTTAGTGTTGAAAAACCACTTTTCGCACTTGTGTTTGTGCAGGAAACCACTTTTGCACTTGTATTAGTGTGGAAAAAACACTTTTTGCGTTTGTGATAGTGTTGAAAAACCACTTTTCGCACTTGTGTTAGTGTTGAAAAACCACTTTTCGCACTTGTGTTAGTGTTGAAAAACCACTTTTCACACTTGTGTTGGTGCAGGAAACCACTTTTGCACTTGTATTAGTGTGGAAAAAACACTTTTTGCACTTGTGATAGTGTTGAAAAACCACTTTTCGCACTTGTGTTAGTGTTGAAAAACCACTTTTCGCACTTGTGTTGGTGCAGGAAACCACTTTTGCACTTGTATTAGTGTGGAAAAAACACTTTTCGCACTTGTGTTAGTGTTGAAAAACCACTTTTCGCACTTGTGTTAGTGTTGAAAAACCACTTTTCGCACTTGTGTTAGTGTTGAAAAACCACTTTTCGCACTTGTGTTAGTGTTGAAAAACCACTTTTCGCACTTGTGTTAGTGTTGAAAAACCACATTTCGCACTTGTGTTGGTGCAGGAAACCACTTTTGCACGAGTATTAGTGTGGAAAAAACACTTTTTGCACTTGTGATAGTGTTGAAAAACCACTTTTCGCACTTGTGTTAGTGTTGAAAAACCACTTTTCGCACTTGTGTTGGTGCAGGAAACCACTTTTGCACTTGTATTAGTGTGGAAAAAACACTTTTTGCACTTGTGATAGTGTTGAAAAACCACTTTTCGCACTTGTGTTAGTGTTGAAAAACCACTTTTCGCACTTGTGTTAGTGTTGAAAAACCACTTTTCGCACTTGTGTTGGTGCAGGAAACCACTTTTGCACTTGTATTAGTGTGGAAAAACCACTTTTTGCACTTGTGTTAGTGTTGAAAAACCACTTTTCGCACTTGTGTTAGTGTTGAAAAACCACTTTTCGCGCTTGTGTTAGTGTTGAAAAACCACTTTTCGCACTTGTGTTAGTGTTGAAAAACCACGTTTCGCACTTGTGTTGGTGCAGGAAACCACTTTTGCACTTGTATTCGTGTGGAAAAACCACTTTTCGCTCTTGTGTTAGTGTTGAAAAACCACTTTTCGCACTTGTTTTAGTGTTGAAAAACCACTTTTCGCACTTGTGTTAGTGTTGAAAAACCACTTTTCGCACTTGTGTTGGTGCAGGAAACCACTTTTGCACTCGTATTAGTGTGGAAAAAACACTTTTTGCACTTGTGATAGTGTTGAAAAACCACTTTTCGCACTTGTGTTAGTGTTGAAAAACCACTTTTCGCACTTGTGTTAGTGTTGAAAAACCACTTTTCGCACTTGTGTTGGTGCAGGAAACCACTTTTGCACTTGTATTAGTGTGGAAAAAACACTTTTTGTACTTGTGATAGTGTTGAAAAACCACTTTTCGCACTTGTGTTAGTGTTGAAAAACCACTTTTCGCACTTGTGTTAGTGTTGAAAAACCACTTTTCGCACATGTGTTGGTGCAGGAAACCACTTTTGCACTTGTATTAGTGTGGAAAAAACACTTTTTGCACATGTGATAGTGTTGAAAAACCACTTTTCGCACCTGTGTTAGTGTTGAAAAACCACTTTTCGCACTTGTGTTAGTGTTGAAAAACCACTTTTCGCACTTGTGTTAGTGTTGAAAAACCACTTTTTGCACATGTGTTGGTGCAGGAAACCACTTTTGCACTTGTATTAGTGTGGAAAAAACACTTTTTGCACTTGTGATAGTGTTGAAAAACCACTTTTCGCACTTGTGTTAGTGTTGAAAAACCACTTTTCGCACTTGTGTTGGTGCAGGAAACCACTTTTGCACTTGTATTAGTGTGGAAAAAACACTTTTCGCACTTGTGTTAGTGTTGAAAAACCACTTTTTGCACTTGTGTTAGTGTTGAAAAACCACTTTTCGCACTTGTGTTAGTGTTGAAAAACCACTTTTCGCACTTGTGTTGGTGCAGGAAACCACTTTTGCACTTGTATTAGTGTGGAAAAACCACTTTTCGCACTTGTTTTAGTGTTTAAAAACCACATTTCGCACTTGTGTTCGTGTTGAAAAACCACTTTTCGCACTTGTGTTGGTGCAGGAAACCACTTTTGCACATGTATTCGTGTGGAAAAACCACTTTTCGCACTTGTGTTAGTGTTGAAAAACCACTTTTCGCACTTGTGTTAGTGTTGAAAAACCACATTTCGCACTTGTGTTGGTGCAGGAAACCACTTTTGCACTTGTATTAGTGTGGAAAAAACACTTTTTGCACTTGTGATAGTGTTGAAAAACCACTTTTCGCACTTGTGTTAGTGTTGAAAAACCACTTTTCGCACTTGTGTTGGTGCAGGAAACCACTTTTGCACTTGTATTAGTGTGGAAAAAACACTTTTTGCACTTGTGATAGTGTTGAAAAACCACTTTTCGCACTTGTGTTAGTGTTGAAAAACCACTTTTTGCACTTGTGATAGTGTTGAAATACCACTCCTCGCACTTGTGTTGGTGCAGGAAACCTCTTTTGCACTTGTATTAGTGTGGAAAAAACACTTTTCGCACTTGTGTTAGTGTTGAAAAACCACTTTTCGCACTTGTGTTAGTGTTGAAAAACCACTTTTCGCACTTGTGTTGGTGCAGGAAACCACTTTTGCACTTGTATTAGTGTGGAAAAAACACTTTTTGCACATGTGATAGTGTTGAAAAACCACTTTTCGCACTTGTGTTTGTGTTGAAAAACCACTTTTCGCACTTGTGTTGGTGCAGGAAACCACTTTTGCACTTGTATTAGTGTGGAAAAACCACTTTTCGCACTTGTGATAGTGTGGAAAAACCACTTTAAGCACTTGTGTTAGTGTTGAAAAACCACTTTTCGCACTTGTGTTGGTGCAGGAAACCACTTTTGCACTTGTATTAGTGTGGAAAAACCACTTTTCGCACTTGTGTTAGTGTTGAAATACCACTTTTCGCACTTGTGTTGGTGCAGGAAACCACTTTTGCACTTGTATTAGTGTGGAAAAACCACTTTTCGCACTTGTGTTAGTGTTGAAAAACCACTTTTCGCACTTGTGTTAGTGTTGAAAAACCACTTTTCGCACTTGTGTTGGTGCAGGAAACCACTTTTGCACTTGTATTAGTGTGGAAAAAACACTTTTTGCACTTGTGATAGTGTTGAAAAACCACTTTTCGCACTTGTGTTAGTGTTGAAAAACCACTTTTCGCACTTGTGTTGGTGCAGGAAACCACTTTTGCACTTGTATTAGTGTGGAAAAAACACTTTTTGCGTTTGTGATAGTGTTGAAAAACCACTTTTCGCACTTGTGTTAGTGTTGAAAAACCACTTTTCGCACTTGTGTTAGTGTTGAAAACCCACTTTTCACACTTGTGTTGGTGCAGGAAACCACTTTTGCACTTGTATTAGTGTGGAAAAAACACTTTTTGCACTTGTGATAGTGTTGAAAAACCACTTTTCGCACTTGTGTTAGTGTTGAAAAACCACTTTTCGCACTTGTGTTGGTGCAGGAAACCACTTTTGCACTTGTATTAGTGTGGAAAAAACACTTTTCGCACTTGTGTTACTGTTGAAAAACCACTTTTCGCACTTGTGTTAGTGTTGAAAAACCACTTTTCGCACTTCTGTTAGTGTTGAAAAACCACTTTTCGCACTTGTGTTGGTGCAGGAAACCACTTTTGCACGAGTATTAGTGTGGAAAAAACACTTTTTGCACTTGTGATAGTGTTGAAAAACCACTTTTCGCACTTGTGTTAGTGTTGAAAAACCACTTTTTGCACTTGTGATAGTGTTGAAATACCACTCCTCGCACTTGTGTTGGTGCAGGAAACCTCTTTTGCACTTGTATTAGTGTGGAAAAAACACTTTTCGCACCTGTGTTAGTGTTGAAAAACCACTTTTCGCACTTGTGTTAGTGTTGAAAAACCACTTTTCGCACTTGTGTTGGTGCAGGAAACCACTTTTGCACTTGTATTAGTGTGGAAAAAACACTTTTTGCACATGTGATAGTGTTGAAAAACCACTTTTCGCACTTGTGTTTGTGTTGAAAAACCACTTTTCGCACTTGTGTTGGTGCAGGAAACCACTTTTGCACTTGTATTAGTGTGGAAAAAACACTTTTTGCACTTGTGATAGTGTGGAAAAACCACTTTAAGCACTTGTGTTAGTGTTGAAAAACCACTTTTCGCACTTGTGTTGGTGCAGGAAACCACTTTTGCACTTGTATTAGTGTGGAAAAACCACTTTTCGCACTTGTGTTAGTGTTGAAAAACCACTTTTCGCACTTGTGTTAGTGTTGAAAAACCACTTTTCGTACTTGTGTTAGTGTTGAAAAACCACATTTCGCACTTGTGTTGGTGCAGGAAACCACTTTTGCACTTGTATTAGTGTGGAAAAAACACTTTTTGCACTTGTGATAGTGTTGAAAAACCACTTTTCGCACTTGTGTTAGTGTTGAAAAACCACTTTTCGCACTTGTGTTAGTGTTGAAAAACCACTTTTCGCACTTGTGTTGGTGCAGGAAACCACGTTTGCACTTGTATTAGTGTGGAAAAAACACTTTTTGCACTTGTGATAGTGTTGAGAAACCACTTTTCGCACTTGTGTTAGTGTTGAAAAACCACTTTTCGCACTTGTGTTAGTGTTGAAAAACCACTTTTCGCACTTGTGTTGGTGCAGGAAACCACTTTTGCACTTGTATTAGTGTGGAAAAAACCACTTTTCGCACTTGTGATAGTGTTGAAAAACCACTTTTCGCACTTGTGTTAGTGTTGAAAAACCACTTTTCGCACTTGTGTTGGTGCAGGAAACCACTTCTGCACTTGTATTAGTGTGGAAAAAACACTTTTTGCACTTGTGATAGTGTTGAAAAACCACTTTTCGCACTTGTGTTAGTGTTGAAAAACCACTTTTCGCATTTGTGTTGGTGCAGGAAACCACTTTTGCACTTGTATTAGTGTGGAAAAAACACTTTTTGCACTTGTGATAGTGTTGAAAAACCACTTTTCGCACTTGTGTTAGTGTTGAAATACCACTTTTCGCACTTGTGTTGGTGCAGGAAACCACTTTTGCACTTGTATTATTGTGGAAAAACCACTTTTCGCACTTGTGTTAGTGTTGAAAAACCACTTTTCGCACTTGTGTTAGTGTTGAAAAACCACTTTTCGCACTTGTGTTGGTGCAGGAAACCACTTTTGCACTTGTATTAGTGTGGAAAAAACACTTTTCGCACTAGTGTTAGTGTTGAAAAACCACTTTTCGCATTTGTGTTAGTGTTGAAAAACCACTTTTCGCACTTGTGTTAGTGTTGAAAAACCACTTTTCGCACTTGTGTTGGTGCAGGAAACCACTTTTGCACTTGTATTAGTGTGGAAAAACCACTTTTCGCACTTGTGTTAGTGTTGAAATACCACTTTTCGCACTTGTGTTGGTGCAGGAAACCACTTTTGCACTTGTATTAGTGTGGAAAAACCACTTTTCGCACTTGTGTTAGTGTTGAAAAACCACTTTTCGCACTTGTGTTAGTGTTGAAAAACCACTTTTCGCACTTGTGTTGGTGCAGGAAACCACTTTTGCACTTGTATTAGTGTGGAAAAAACACTTTTTGCACTTGTGATAGTGTTGAAAAACCACTTTTCGCACTTGTGTTAGTGTTGAAAAACCACTTTTCGCACTTGTGTTGGTGCAGGAAACCACTTTTGCACTTGTATTAGTGTGGAAAAAACACTTTTTGCGTTTGTGATAGTGTTGAAAAACCACTTTTCGCACTTGTGTTAGTGTTGAAAAACCACTTTTCGCACTTGTGTTAGTGTTGAAAAACCACTTTTCACACTTGTGTTGGTGCAGGAAACCACTTTTGCACTTGTATTAGTGTGGAAAAAACACTTTTTGCACTTGTGATAGTGTTGAAAAACCACTTTTCGCACTTGTGTTAGTGTTGAAAAACCACTTTTCGCACTTGTGTTGGTGCAGGAAACCACTTTTGTACTTGTATTAGTGTGGAAAAAACACTTTTCGCACTTGTGTTAGTGTTGAAAAACCACTTTTCGCACTTGTGTTAGTGTTGAAAAACCACTTTTCGCACTTGTGTTAGTGTTGAAAAACCACTTTTCGCACTTGTGTTGGTGCAGGAAACCACTTTTGCACTTGTATTAGTGTGGAAAAACCACTTTTCGCACTTGTGTTAGTGTTGAAAAACCACTTTTCGCACTTGTGTTAGTGTTGAAAAACCACTTTTCGCACTTGTGTTAGTGTTGAAAAACCACTTTTCGCACTTGTGTTAGTGTTGAAAAACCACATTTCGCACTTGTGTTGGTGCAGGAAACCACTTTTGCACGAGTATTAGTGTGGAAAAAACACTTTTTGCACTTGTGATAGTGTTGAAAAACCACTTTTCGCACTTGTGTTAGTGTTGAAAAACCACTTTTCGCACTTGTGTTGGTGCAGGAAACCACTTTTGCACTTGTATTAGTGTGGAAAAAACACTTTTTGCACTTGTGATAGTGTTGAAAAACCACTTTTCGCACTTGTGTTAGTGTTGAAAAACCACTTTTCGCACTTGTGTTAGTGTTGAAAAACCACTTTTCGCACTTGTGTTGGTGCAGGAAACCACTTTTGCACTTGTATTAGTGTGGAAAAACCACTTTTTGCACTTGTGTTAGTGTTGAAAAACCACTTTTCGCACTTGTGTTAGTGTTGAAAAACCACTTTTCGCGCTTGTGTTAGTGTTGAAAAACCACTTTTCGCACTTGTGTTAGTGTTGAAAAACCACGTTTCGCACTTGTGTTGGTGCAGGAAACCACTTTTGCACTTGTATTCGTGTGGAAAAACCACTTTTCGCACTTGTGTTAGTGTTGAAAAACCACTTTTCGCACTTGTTTTAGTGTTGAAAAACCACTTTTCGCACTTGTGTTAGTGTTGAAAAACCACTTTTCGCACTTGTGTTGGTGCAGGAAACCACTTTTGCACTCGTATTAGTGTGGAAAAAACACTTTTTGCACTTGTGATAGTGTTGAAAAACCACTTTTCGCACTTGTGTTAGTGTTGAAAAACCACTTTTCGCACTTGTGTTAGTGTTGAAAAACCACTTTTCGCACTTGTGTTGGTGCAGGAAACCACTTTTGCACTTGTATTAGTGTGGAAAAAACACTTTTTGTACTTGTGATAGTGTTGAAAAACCACTTTTCGCACTTGTGTTAGTGTTGAAAAACCACTTTTCGCACTTGTGTTAGTGTTGAAAAACCACTTTTCGCACATGTGTTGGTGCAGGAAACCACTTTTGCACTTGTATTAGTGTGGAAAAAACACTTTTTGCACATGTGATAGTGTTGAAAAACCACTTTTCGCACCTGTGTTAGTGTTGAAAAACCACTTTTCGCACTTGTGTTAGTGTTGAAAAACCACTTTTCGCACTTGTGTTAGTGTTGAAAAACCACTTTTTGCACATGTGTTGGTGCAGGAAACCACTTTTGCACTTGTATTAGTGTGGAAAAAACACTTTTTGCACTTGTGATAGTGTTGAAAAACCACTTTTCGCACTTGTGTTAGTGTTGAAAAACCACTTTTCGCACTTGTGTTGGTGCAGGAAACCACTTTTGCACTTGTATTAGTGTGGAAAAAACACTTTTCGCACTTGTGTTAGTGTTGAAAAACCACTTTTCGCACTTGTGTTAGTGTTGAAAAACCACTTTTCGCACTTGTGTTAGTGTTGAAAAACCACTTTTCGCACTTGTGTTGGTGCAGGAAACCACTTTTGCACTTGTATTAGTGTGGAAAAACCACTTTTCGCACTTGTGTTAGTGTTTAAAAACCACATTTCGCACTTGTGTTCGTGTTGAAAAACCACTTTTCGCACTTGTGTTGGTGCAGGAAACCACTTTTGCACTTGTATTAGTGTGGAAAAACCACTTTTCGCACTTGTGTTGGTGCAGGAAACCACTTTTGCACTTGTATTAGTGTGGAAAAAACACTTTTTGCACTTGTGATAGTGTTGAAAAACCACTTTTCGCACTTGTGTTAGTGTTGAAAAACCACTTTTTGCACTTGTGATAGTGTTGAAAAACCACTTTTCGCACTTGTGTTAGTGTTGAAAAACCACTTTTTGCACTTGTGTTAGTGTTGAAAAACCACTTTTCGCACTTGTGTTGGTGCAGGAAACCACTTTTGCACTTGTATTAGTGTGGAAAAAACACTTTTTGCACTTGTGATAGTGTTGAAAAACCACTTTTCGCACTTGTGTTAGTGTTGAAAAACCACTTTTCGCACTTGTGTTGGTGCAGGAAACCACTTTTGCACTTGTATTAGTGTGGAAAAAACGCTTTTTGCACTTGTGATAGTGTTGAAAAACCACTTTTCGCACTTGTGTTAGTGTTGAAAAACCACTTTTCGCACTTGTGTTTGTGCAGGAAACCACTTTTGCACTTGTATTAGTGTGGAAAAAACACTTTTTGCGTTTGTGATAGTGTTGAAAAACCACTTTTCGCACTTGTGTTAGTGTTGAAAAACCACTTTTCGCACTTGTGTTAGTGTTGAAAAACCACTTTTCACACTTGTGTTGGTGCAGGAAACCACTTTTGCACTTGTATTAGTGTGGAAAAAACACTTTTTGCACTTGTGATAGTGTTGAAAAACCACTTTTCGCACTTGTGTTAGTGTTGAAAAACCACTTTTCGCACTTGTGTTGGTGCAGGAAACCACTTTTGCACTTGTATTAGTGTGGAAAAAACACTTTTCGCACTTGTGTTAGTGTTGAAAAACCACTTTTCGCACTTGTGTTAGTGTTGAAAAACCACTTTTCGCACTTGTGTTAGTGTTGAAAAACCACTTTTCGCACTTGTGTTGGTGCAGGAAACCACTTTTGCACTTGTATTAGTGTGGAAAAACCACTTTTCGCACTTGTGTTAGTGTTGAAAAACCACTTTTCGCACTTGTGTTAGTGTTGAAAAACCACTTTTCGCACTTGTGTTAGTGTTGAAAAACCACTTTTCGCACTTGTGTTAGTGTTGAAAAACCACATTTCGCACTTGTGTTGGTGCAGGAAACCACTTTTGCACGAGTATTAGTGTGGAAAAAACACTTTTTGCACTTGTGATAGTGTTGAAAAACCACTTTTCGCACTTGTGTTAGTGTTGAAAAACCACTTTTCGCACTTGTGTTGGTGCAGGAAACCACTTTTGCACTTGTATTAGTGTGGAAAAAACACTTTTTGCACTTGTGATAGTGTTGAAAAACCACTTTTCGCACTTGTGTTAGTGTTGAAAAACCACTTTTCGCACTTGTGTTAGTGTTGAAAAACCACTTTTCGCACTTGTGTTGGTGCAGGAAACCACTTTTGCACTTGTATTAGTGTGGAAAAACCACTTTTTGCACTTGTGTTAGTGTTGAAAAACCACTTTTCGCACTTGTGTTAGTGTTGAAAAACCACTTTTTGCGCTTGTGTTAGTGTTGAAAAACCACTTTTCGCACTTGTGTTAGTGTTGAAAAACCACGTTTCGCACTTGTGTTGGTGCAGGAAACCACTTTTGCACTTGTATTCGTGTGGAAAAACCACTTTTCGCTCTTGTGTTAGTGTTGAAAAACCACTTTTCGCACTTGTTTTAGTGTTGAAAAACCACTTTTCGCACTTGTGTTAGTGTTGAAAAACCACTTTTCGCACTTGTGTTGGTGCAGGAAACCACTTTTGCACTCGTATTAGTGTGGAAAAAACACTTTTTGCACTTGTGATAGTGTTGAAAAACCACTTTTCGCACTTGTGTTAGTGTTGAAAAACCACTTTTCGCACTTGTGTTAGTGTTGAAAAACCACTTTTCGCACTTGTGTTGGTGCAGGAAACCACTTTTGCACTTGTATTAGTGTGGAAAAAACACTTTTTGTACTTGTGATAGTGTTGAAAAACCACTTTTCGCACTTGTGTTAGTGTTGAAAAACCACTTTTCGCACTTGTGTTAGTGTTGAAAAACCACTTTTCGCACATGTGTTGGTGCAGGAAACCACTTTTGCACTTGTATTAGTGTGGAAAAAACACTTTTTGCACATGTGATAGTGTTGAAAAACCACTTTTCGCACCTGTGTTAGTGTTGAAAAACCACTTTTCGCACTTGTGTTAGTGTTGAAAAACCACTTTTCGCACTTGTGTTAGTGTTGAAAAACCACTTTTTGCACATGTGTTGGTGCAGGAAACCACTTTTGCACTTGTATTAGTGTGGAAAAAACACTTTTTGCACTTGTGATAGTGTTGAAAAACCACTTTTCGCACTTGTGTTAGTGTTGAAAAACCACTTTTCGCACTTGTGTTGGTGCAGGAAACCACTTTTGCACTTGTATTAGTGTGGAAAAAACACTTTTCGCACTTGTGTTAGTGTTGAAAAACCACTTTTTGCACTTGTGTTAGTGTTGAAAAACCACTTTTCGCACTTGTGTTAGTGTTGAAAAACCACTTTTCGCACTTGTGTTGGTGCAGGAAACCACTTTTGCACTTGTATTAGTGTGGAAAAACCACTTTTCGCACTTGTTTTAGTGTTTAAAAACCACATTTCGCACTTGTGTTCGTGTTGAAAAACCACTTTTCGCACTTGTGTTGGTGCAGGAAACCACTTTTGCACATGTATTCGTGTGGAAAAACCACTTTTCGCACTTGTGTTAGTGTTGAAAAACCACTTTTCGCACTTGTGTTAGTGTTGAAAAACCACATTTCGCACTTGTGTTGGTGCAGGAAACCACTTTTGCACTTGTATTAGTGTGGAAAAAACACTTTTTGCACTTGTGATAGTGTTGAAAAACCACTTTTCGCACTTGTGTTAGTGTTGAAAAACCACTTTTCGCACTTGTGTTGGTGCAGGAAACCACTTTTGCACTTGTATTAGTGTGGAAAAAACACTTTTTGCACTTGTGATAGTGTTGAAAAACCACTTTTCGCACTTGTGTTAGTGTTGAAAAACCACTTTTTGCACTTGTGATAGTGTTGAAATACCACTCCTCGCACTTGTGTTGGTGCAGGAAACCTCTTTTGCACTTGTATTAGTGTGGAAAAAACACTTTTCGCACTTGTGTTAGTGTTGAAAAACCACTTTTCGCACTTGTGTTAGTGTTGAAAAACCACTTTTCGCACTTGTGTTGGTGCAGGAAACCACTTTTGCACTTGTATTAGTGTGGAAAAAACACTTTTTGCACATGTGATAGTGTTGAAAAACCACTTTTCGCACTTGTGTTTGTGTTGAAAAACCACTTTTCGCACTTGTGTTGGTGCAGGAAACCACTTTTGCACTTGTATTAGTGTGGAAAAACCACTTTTCGCACTTGTGATAGTGTGGAAAAACCACTTTAAGCACTTGTGTTAGTGTTGAAAAACCACTTTTCGCACTTGTGTTGGTGCAGGAAACCACTTTTGCACTTGTATTAGTGTGGAAAAACCACTTTTCGCACTTGTGTTAGTGTTGAAATACCACTTTTCGCACTTGTGTTGGTGCAGGAAACCACTTTTGCACTTGTATTAGTGTGGAAAAACCACTTTTCGCACTTGTGTTAGTGTTGAAAAACCACTTTTCGCACTTGTGTTAGTGTTGAAAAACCACTTTTCGCACTTGTGTTGGTGCAGGAAACCACTTTTGCACTTGTATTAGTGTGGAAAAAACACTTTTTGCACTTGTGATAGTGTTGAAAAACCACTTTTCGCACTTGTGTTAGTGTTGAAAAACCACTTTTCGCACTTGTGTTGGTGCAGGAAACCACTTTTGCACTTGTATTAGTGTGGAAAAAACACTTTTTGCGTTTGTGATAGTGTTGAAAAACCACTTTTCGCACTTGTGTTAGTGTTGAAAAACCACTTTTCGCACTTGTGTTAGTGTTGAAAAACCACTTTTCACACTTGTGTTGGTGCAGGAAACCACTTTTGCACTTGTATTAGTGTGGAAAAAACACTTTTTGCACTTGTGATAGTGTTGAAAAACCACTTTTCGCACTTGTGTTAGTGTTGAAAAACCACTTTTCGCACTTGTGTTGGTGCAGGAAACCACTTTTGCACTTGTATTAGTGTGGAAAAAACACTTTTCGCACTTGTGTTAGTGTTGAAAAACCACTTTTCGCACTTGTGTTAGTGTTGAAAAACCACTTTTCGCACTTCTGTTAGTGTTGAAAAACCACTTTTCGCACTTGTGTTGGTGCAGGAAACCACTTTTGCACGAGTATTAGTGTGGAAAAAACACTTTTTGCACTTGTGATAGTGTTGAAAAACCACTTTTCGCACTTGTGTTAGTGTTGAAAAACCACTTTTTGCACTTGTGATAGTGTTGAAATACCACTTCTCGCACTTGTGTTGGTGCAGGAAACCTCTTTTGCACTTGTATTAGTGTGGAAAAAACACTTTTCGCACCTGTGTTAGTGTTGAAAAACCACTTTTCGCACTTGTGTTAGTGTTGAAAAACCACTTTTCGCACTTGTGTTGGTGCAGGAAACCACTTTTGCACTTGTATTAGTGTGGAAAAAACACTTTTTGCACATGTGATAGTGTTGAAAAACCACTTTTCGCACTTGTGTTTGTGTTGAAAAACCACTTTTCGCACTTGTGTTGGTGCAGGAAACCACTTTTGCACTTGTATTAGTGTGGAAAAAACACTTTTTGCACTTGTGATAGTGTGGAAAAACCACTTTAAGCACTTGTGTTAGTGTTGAAAAACCACTTTTCGCACCTGTGTTGGTGCAGGAAACCACTTTTGCACTTGTATTAGTGTGGAAAAACCACTTTTCGCACTTGTGTTAGTGTTGAAAAACCACTTTTCGCACTTGTGTTAGTGTTGAAAAACCACTTTTCGTACTTGTGTTAGTGTTGAAAAACCACATTTCGCACTTGTGTTGGTGCAGGAAACCACTTTTGCACTTGTATTAGTGTGGAAAAAACACTTTTTGCACTTGTGATAGTGTTGAAAAACCACTTTTCGCACTTGTGTTAGTGTTGAAAAACCACTTTTCGCACTTGTGTTAGTGTTGAAAAACCACTTTTCGCACTTGTGTTGGTGCAGGAAACCACGTTTGCACTTGTATTAGTGTGGAAAAAACACTTTTTGCACTTGTGATAGTGTTGAGAAACCACTTTTCGCACTTGTGTTAGTGTTGAAAAACCACTTTTCGCACTTGTGTTAGTGTTGAAAAACCACTTTTCGCACTTGTGTTGGTGCAGGAAACCACTTTTGCACTTGTATTAGTGTGGAAAAAACCACTTTTCGCACTTGTGATAGTGTTGAAAAACCACTTTTCGCACTTGTGTTAGTGTTGAAAAACCACTTTTCGCACTTGTGTTGGTGCAGGAAACCAATTCTGCACTTGTATTAGTGTGGAAAAAACACTTTTTGCACTTGTGATAGTGTTGAAAAACCACTTTTCGCACTTGTGTTAGTGTTGAAAAACCACTTTTCGCACTTGTGTTAGTGTTGAAAAACCACTTTTCGCACTTGTGTTAGTGTTGAAAAACCACTTTTCACACTTGTGTTGGTGCAGGAAACCACTTTTGCACTTGTATTAGTGTGGAAAAAACACTTTTTGCACTTGTGATAGTGTTGAAAAACCACTTTTCGCACTTGTGTTAGTGTTGAAAAACCACTTTTCGCACTTGTGTTAGTGTTGAAAAACCACTTTTCGCACTTGTGTTAGTGTTGAAAAACCACTTTTCGCACTTGTGTTGGTGCAGGAAACCACTTTTCGCACTTGTGTTAGTGTTGAAAAACCACTTTTCGCACTTGTGTTAGTGTTGAAAAACCACTTTTCGCACTTGTGTTGGTGCAGGAAACCACTTTTGCACTTGTATTAGTGTGGAAAAAACACTTTTTGCACTTGTGATAGTGTTGAAAAACCACTTTTCGCACTTGTGTTAGTGTTGAAAAACCACTTTTCGCACTTGTGTTGGTGCAGGAAACCACTTTTGCACTTGTATTAGTGTGGAAAAAACACTTTTTGCGTTTGTGATAGTGTTGAAAAACCACTTTTCGCACTTGTGTTAGTGTTGAAAAACCACTTTTCGCACTTGTGTTAGTGTTGAAAAACCACTTTTCACACTTGTGTTGGTGCAGGAAACCACTTTTGCACTTGTATTAGTGTGGAAAAAACACTTTTTGCACTTGTGATAGTGTTGAAAAACCACTTTTCGCACTTGTGTTAGTGTTGAAAAACCACTTTTCGCACTTGTGTTGGTGCAGGAAACCACTTTTGCACTTGTATTAGTGTGGAAAAAACACTTTTCGCACTTGTGTTAGTGTTGAAAAACCACTTTTCGCACTTGTGTTAGTGTTGAAAAACCACTTTTCGCACTTGTGTTAGTGTTGAAAAACCACTTTTCGCACTTGTGTTGGTGCAGGAAACCACTTTTGCACTTGTATTAGTGTGGAAAAACCACTTTTCGCACTTGTGTTAGTGTTGAAAAACCACTTTTCGCACTTGTGTTAGTGTTGAAAAACCACTTTTCGCACTTGTGTTAGTGTTGAAAAACCACTTTTCGCACTTGTGTTAGTGTTGAAAAACCACATTTCGCACTTGTGTTGGTGCAGGAAACCACTTTTGCACGAGTATTAGTGTGGAAAAAACACTTTTTGCACTTGTGATAGTGTTGAAAAACCACTTTTCGCACTTGTGTTAGTGTTGAAAAACCACTTTTCGCACTTGTGTTGGTGCAGGAAACCACTTTTGCACTTGTATTAGTGTGGAAAAAACACTTTTTGCACTTGTGATAGTGTTGAAAAACCACTTTTCGCACTTGTGTTAGTGTTGAAAAACCACTTTTCGCACTTGTGTTAGTGTTGAAAAACCACTTTTCGCACTTGTGTTGGTGCAGGAAACCACTTTTGCACTTGTATTAGTGTGGAAAAACCACTTTTTGCACTTGTGTTAGTGTTGAAAAACCACTTTTCGCACTTGTGTTAGTGTTGAAAAACCACTTTTCGCGCTTGTGTTAGTGTTGAAAAACCACTTTTCGCACTTGTGTTAGTGTTGAAAAACCACGTTTCGCACTTGTGTTGGTGCAGGAAACCACTTTTGCACTTGTATTCGTGTGGAAAAACCACTTTTCGCACTTGTGTTAGTGTTGAAAAACCACTTTTCGCACTTGTTTTAGTGTTGAAAAACCACTTTTCGCACTTGTGTTAGTGTTGAAAAACCACTTTTCGCACTTGTGTTGGTGCAGGAAACCACTTTTGCACTCGTATTAGTGTGGAAAAAACACTTTTTGCACTTGTGATAGTGTTGAAAAACCACTTTTCGCACTTGTGTTAGTGTTGAAAAACCACTTTTCGCACTTGTGTTAGTGTTGAAAAACCACTTTTCGCACTTGTGTTGGTGCAGGAAACCACTTTTGCACTTGTATTAGTGTGGAAAAAACACTTTTTGTACTTGTGATAGTGTTGAAAAACCACTTTTCGCACTTGTGTTAGTGTTGAAAAACCACTTTTCGCACTTGTGTTAGTGTTGAAAAACCACTTTTCGCACATGTGTTGGTGCAGGAAACCACTTTTGCACTTGTATTAGTGTGGAAAAAACACTTTTTGCACATGTGATAGTGTTGAAAAACCACTTTTCGCACCTGTGTTAGTGTTGAAAAACCACTTTTCGCACTTGTGTTAGTGTTGAAAAACCACTTTTCGCACTTGTGTTAGTGTTGAAAAACCACTTTTTGCACATGTGTTGGTGCAGGAAACCACTTTTGCACTTGTATTAGTGTGGAAAAAACACTTTTTGCACTTGTGATAGTGTTGAAAAACCACTTTTCGCACTTGTGTTAGTGTTGAAAAACCACTTTTCGCACTTGTGTTGGTGCAGGAAACCACTTTTGCACTTGTATTAGTGTGGAAAAAACACTTTTCGCACTTGTGTTAGTGTTGAAAAACCACTTTTCGCACTTGTGTTAGTGTTGAAAAACCACTTTTCGCACTTGTGTTAGTGTTGAAAAACCACTTTTCGCACTTGTGTTGGTGCAGGAAACCACTTTTGCACTTGTATTAGTGTGGAAAAACCACTTTTCGCACTTGTGTTAGTGTTTAAAAACCACATTTCGCACTTGTGTTCGTGTTGAAAAACCACTTTTCGCACTTGTGTTGGTGCAGGAAACCACTTTTGCACTTGTATTAGTGTGGAAAAACCACTTTTCGCACTTGTGTTGGTGCAGGAAACCACTTTTGCACTTGTATTAGTGTGGAAAAAACACTTTTTGCACTTGTGATAGTGTTGAAAAACCACTTTTCGCACTTGTGTTAGTGTTGAAAAACCACTTTTTGCACTTGTGATAGTGTTGAAAAACCACTTTTCGCACTTGTGTTAGTGTTGAAAAACCACTTTTTGCACTTGTGTTAGTGTTGAAAAACCACTTTTCGCACTTGTGTTGGTGCAGGAAACCACTTTTGCACTTGTATTAGTGTGGAAAAAACACTTTTTGCACTTGTGATAGTGTTGAAAAACCACTTTTCGCACTTGTGTTAGTGTTGAAAAACCACTTTTCGCACTTGTGTTAGTGTTGAAAAACCACTTTTCGCACTTGTGTTGGTGCAGGAAACCACTTTTGCACTTGTATTAGTGTGGAAAAAACCACTTTTCGCACTTGTGATAGTGTTGAAAAACCACTTTTTGCACTTGTGTTAGTGTTGAAAAACCACTTTTCGCACTTGTGTTGGTGCAGGAAACCACTTCTGCACTTGTATTAGTGTGGAAAAAACACTTTTTGCACTTGTGATAGTGTTGAAAAACCACTTTTCGCACTTGTGTTAGTGTTGAAAAACCACTTTTCGCATTTGTGTTGGTGCAGGAAACCACTTTTGCACTTGTATTAGTGTGGAAAAAACACTTTTTGCACTTGTGATAGTGTTGAAAAACCACTTTTCGCACTTGTGTAAGTGTTGAAATACCACTTTTCGCACTTGTGTTGGTGCAGGAAACCTCTTTTGCACTTGTATTAGTGTGGAAAAAACACTTTTCGCACTTGTGTTAGTGTTGAAAAACCACTTTTTGCACTTGTGTTAGTGTTGAAAAACCACTTTTCGCACTTGTGTTGGTGCAGGAAACCACTTTTGCACTTGTATTAGTGTGGAAAAAACACTTTTTGCACTTGTGATAGTGTTGAAAAACCACTTTTCGCACTTGTGTTTGTGTTGAAAAACCACTTTTCGCACTTGTGTTGGTGCAGGAAACCACTTTTGCACTTGTATTAGTGTGGAAAAAACACTTTTTGCACTTGTGATAGTGTGGAAAAACCACTTTAAGCACTTGTGTTAGTGTTGAAAAACCACTTTTCGCACTTGTGTTGGTGCAGGAAACCACTTTTGCACTTGTATTAGTGTGGAAAAACCACTTTTCGCACTTGTGTTAGTGTTGAAAAACCACTTTTCGCACTTGTGTTAGTGTTGAAAAACCACTTTTCGCACTTGTGTTAGTGTTGAAAAACCACTTTTCGCACTTGTGTTAGTGTTGAAAAACCACATTTCGCACTTGTGTTGGTGCAGGAAACCACTTTTGCACGAGTATTAGTGTGGAAAAAACACTTTTTGCACTTGTGATAGTGTTGAAAAACCACTTTTCGCACTTGTGTTAGTGTTGAAAAACCACTTTTCGCACTTGTGTTGGTGCAGGAAACCACTTTTGCACTTGTATTAGTGTGGAAAAAACACTTTTTGCACTTGTGATAGTGTTGAAAAACCACTTTTCGCACTTGTGTTAGTGTTGAAAAACCACTTTTCGCACTTGTGTTAGTGTTGAAAAACCACTTTTCGCACTTGTGTTGGTGCAGGAAACCACTTTTGCACTTGTATTAGTGTGGAAAAACCACTTTTTGCACTTGTGTTAGTGTTGAAAAACCACTTTTCGCACTTGTGTTAGTGTTGAAAAACCACTTTTCGCGCTTGTGTTAGTGTTGAAAAACCACTTTTCGCACTTGTGTTAGTGTTGAAAAACCACGTTTCGCACTTGTGTTGGTGCAGGAAACCACTTTTGCACTTGTATTCTTGTGGAAAAACCACTTTTCGCACTTGTGTTAGTGTTGAAAAACCACTTTTCGCACTTGTTTTAGTGTTGAAAAACCACTTTTCGCACTTGTGTTAGTGTTGAAAAACCACTTTTCGCACTTGTGTTGGTGCAGGAAACCACTTTTGCACTCGTATTAGTGTGGAAAAAACACTTTTTGCACTTGTGATAGTGTTGAAAAACCACTTTTCGCACTTGTGTTAGTGTTGAAAAACCACTTTTCGCACTTGTGTTAGTGTTGAAAACCCACTTTTCGCACTTGTGTTGGTGCAGGAAACCACTTTTGCACTTGTATTAGTGTGGAAAAAACACTTTTTGTACTTGTGATAGTGTTGAAAAACCACTTTTCGCACTTGTGTTAGTGTTGAAAAACCACTTTTCGCACTTGTGTTAGTGTTGAAAAACCACTTTTCGCACTTGTGTTGGTGCAGGAAACCACTTTTGCACTTGTATTAGTGTGGAAAAAACCACTTTTCGCACTTGTGATAGTGTTGAAAAACCACTTTTTGCACTTGTGTTAGTGTTGAAAAACCACTTTTCGCACTTGTGTTGGTGCAGGAAACCACTTCTGCACTTGTATTAGTGTGGAAAAAACACTTTTTGCACTTGTGATAGTGTTGAAAAACCACTTTTCGCACTTGTGTTAGTGTTGAAAAACCACTTTTCGCATTTGTGTTGGTGCAGGAAACCACTTTTGCACTTGTATTAGTGTGGAAAAAACACTTTTTGCACTTGTGATAGTGTTGAAAAACCACTTTTCGCACTTGTGTAAGTGTTGAAATACCACTTTTCGCACTTGTGTTGGTGCAGGAAACCTCTTTTGCACTTGTATTAGTGTGGAAAAAACACTTTTCGCACTTGTGTTAGTGTTGAAAAACCACTTTTTGCACTTGTGTTAGTGTTGAAAAACCACTTTTCGCACTTGTGTTGGTGCAGGAAACCACTTTTGCACTTGTATTAGTGTGGAAAAAACACTTTTTGCACTTGTGATAGTGTTGAAAAACCACTTTTCGCACTTGTGTTTGTGTTGAAAAACCACTTTTCGCACTTGTGTTGGTGCAGGAAACCACTTTTGCACTTGTATTAGTGTGGAAAAAACACTTTTTGCACTTGTGATAGTGTGGAAAAACCACTTTAAGCACTTGTGTTAGTGTTGAAAAACCACTTTTCGCACTTGTGTTGGTGCAGGAAACCACTTTTGCACTTGTATTAGTGTGGAAAAACCACTTTTCGCACTTGTGTTAGTGTTGAAAAACCACTTTTCGCACTTGTGTTAGTGTTGAAAAACCACTTTTCGCACTTGTGTTAGTGTTGAAAAACCACTTTTCGCACTTGTGTTAGTGTTGAAAAACCACATTTCGCACTTGTGTTGGTGCAGGAAACCACTTTTGCACGAGTATTAGTGTGGAAAAAACACTTTTTGCACTTGTGATAGTGTTGAAAAACCACTTTTCGCACTTGTGTTAGTGTTGAAAAACCACTTTTCGCACTTGTGTTGGTGCAGGAAACCACTTTTGCACTTGTATTAGTGTGGAAAAAACACTTTTTGCACTTGTGATAGTGTTGAAAAACCACTTTTCGCACTTGTGTTAGTGTTGAAAAACCACTTTTCGCACTTGTGTTAGTGTTGAAAAACCACTTTTCGCACTTGTGTTGGTGCAGGAAACCACTTTTGCACTTGTATTAGTGTGGAAAAACCACTTTTTGCACTTGTGTTAGTGTTGAAAAACCACTTTTCGCACTTGTGTTAGTGTTGAAAAACCACTTTTCGCGCTTGTGTTAGTGTTGAAAAACCACTTTTCGCACTTGTGTTAGTGTTGAAAAACCACGTTTCGCACTTGTGTTGGTGCAGGAAACCACTTTTGCACTTGTATTCTTGTGGAAAAACCACTTTTCGCACTTGTGTTAGTGTTGAAAAACCACTTTTCGCACTTGTTTTAGTGTTGAAAAACCACTTTTCGCACTTGTGTTAGTGTTGAAAAACCACTTTTCGCACTTGTGTTGGTGCAGGAAACCACTTTTGCACTCGTATTAGTGTGGAAAAAACACTTTTTGCACTTGTGATAGTGTTGAAAAACCACTTTTCGCACTTGTGTTAGTGTTGAAAAACCACTTTTCGCACTTGTGTTAGTGTTGAAAACCCACTTTTCGCACTTGTGTTGGTGCAGGAAACCACTTTTGCACTTGTATTAGTGTGGAAAAAACACTTTTTGTACTTGTGATAGTGTTGAAAAACCACTTTTCGCACTTGTGTTAGTGTTGAAAAACCACTTTTCGCACTTGTGTTAGTGTTGAAAAACCACTTTTCGCACATGTGTTGGTGCAGGAAACCACTTTTGCACTTGTATTAGTGTGGAAAAAACACTTTTTGCACATGTGATAGTGTTGAAAAACCACTTTTCGCACCTGTGTTAGTGTTGAAAAACCACTTTTCGCACTTGTGTTAGTGTTGAAAAACCACTTTTCGCACTTGTGTTGGTGCAGGAAACCACTTTTGCACTTGTATTAGTGTGGAAAAAACACTTTTTGCACATGTGATAGTGTTGAAAAACCACTTTTCGCACTTGTGTTTGTGTTGAAAAACCACTTTTCGCACTTGTGTTGGTGCAGGAAACCACTTTTGCACTTGTATTAGTGTGGAAAAAACACTTTTTGCACTTGTGATAGTGTGGAAAAACCACTTTAAGCACTTGTGTTAGTGTTGAAAAACCACTTTTCGCACTTGTGTTGGTGCAGGAAACCACTTTTGCACTTGTATTAGTGTGGAAAAACCACTTTTCGCACTTGTGTTAGTGTTGAAAAACCACTTTTCGCACTTGTGTTAGTGTTGAAAAACCACTTTTCGTACTTGTGTTAGTGTTGAAAAACCACATTTCGCACTTGTGTTGGTGCAGGAAACCACTTTTGCACTTGTATTAGTGTGGAAAAAACACTTTTTGCACTTGTGATAGTGTTGAAAAACCACTTTTCGCACTTGTGTTAGTGTTGAAAAACCACTTTTCGCACTTGTGTTAGTGTTGAAAAACCACTTTTCGCACTTGTGTTGGTGCAGGAAACCACGTTTGCACTTGTATTAGTGTGGAAAAAACACTTTTTGCACTTGTGATAGTGTTGAGAAACCACTTTTCGCACTTGTGTTAGTGTTGAAAAACCACTTTTCGCACTTGTGTTAGTGTTGAAAAACCACTTTTCGCACTTGTGTTGGTGCAGGAAACCACTTTTGCACTTGTATTAGTGTGGAAAAAACCACTTTTCGCACTTGTGATAGTGTTGAAAAACCACTTTTCGCACTTGTGTTAGTGTTGAAAAACCACTTTTCGCACTTGTGTTGGTGCAGGAAACCACTTCTGCACTTGTATTAGTGTGGAAAAAACACTTTTTGCACTTGTGATAGTGTTGAAAAACCACTTTTCGCACTTGTGTTAGTGTTGAAAAACCAATTTTCGCATTTGTGTTGGTGCAGGAAACCACTTTTGCACTTGTATTAGTGTGGAAAAAACACTTTTTGCACTTGTGATAGTGTTGAAAAACCACTTTTCGCACTTGTGTTAGTGTTGAAATACCACTTTTCGCACTTGTGTTGGTGCAGGAAACCACTTTTGCACTTGTATTATTGTGGAAAAACCACTTTTCGCACTTGTGTTAGTGTTGAAAAACCACTTTTCGCACTTGTGTTAGTGTTGAAAAACCACTTTTCGCACTTGTGTTGGTGCAGGAAACCACTTTTGCACTTGTATTAGTGTGGAAAAAACACTTTTCGCACTAGTGTTAGTGTTGAAAAACCACTTTTCGCATTTGTGTTAGTGTTGAAAAACCACTTTTCGCACTTGTGTTAGTGTTGAAAAACCACTTTTCGCACTTGTGTTGGTGCAGGAAACCACTTTTGCACTTGTATTAGTGTGGAAAAACCACTTTTCGCACTTGTGTTAGTGTTGAAATACCACTTTTCGCACTTGTGTTGGTGCAGGAAACCACTTTTGCACTTGTATTAGTGTGGAAAAACCACTTTTCGCACTTGTGTTAGTGTTGAAAAACCACTTTTCGCACTTGTGTTAGTGTTGAAAAACCACTTTTCGCACTTGTGTTGGTGCAGGAAACCACTTTTGCACTTGTATTAGTGTGGAAAAAACACTTTTTGCACTTGTGATAGTGTTGAAAAACCACTTTTCGCACTTGTGTTAGTGTTGAAAAACCACTTTTCGCACTTGTGTTGGTGCAGGAAACCACTTTTGCACTTGTATTAGTGTGGAAAAAACACTTTTTGCGTTTGTGATAGTGTTGAAAAACCACTTTTCGCACTTGTGTTAGTGTTGAAAAACCACTTTTCGCACTTGTGTTAGTGTTGAAAAACCACTTTTCACACTTGTGTTGGTGCAGGAAACCACTTTTGCACTTGTATTAGTGTGGAAAAAACACTTTTTGCACTTGTGATAGTGTTGAAAAACCACTTTTCGCACTTGTGTTAGTGTTGAAAAACCACTTTTCGCACTTGTGTTGGTGCAGGAAACCACTTTTGCACTTGTATTAGTGTGGAAAAAACACTTTTCGCACTTGTGTTAGTGTTGAAAAACCACTTTTCGCACTTGTGTTAGTGTTGAAAAACCACTTTTCGCACTTGTGTTAGTGTTGAAAAACCACTTTTCGCACTTGTGTTGGTGCAGGAAACCACTTTTGCACTTGTATTAGTGTGGAAAAACCACTTTTCGCACTTGTGTTAGTGTTGAAAAACCACTTTTCGCACTTGTGTTAGTGTTGAAAAACCACTTTTCGCACTTGTGTTAGTGTTGAAAAACCACTTTTCGCACTTGTGTTAGTGTTGAAAAACCACATTTCGCACTTGTGTTGGTGCAGGAAACCACTTTTGCACGAGTATTAGTGTGGAAAAAACACTTTTTGCACTTGTGATAGTGTTGAAAAACCACTTTTCGCACTTGTGTTAGTGTTGAAAAACCACTTTTCGCACTTGTGTTGGTGCAGGAAACCACTTTTGCACTTGTATTAGTGTGGAAAAAACACTTTTTGCACTTGTGATAGTGTTGAAAAACCACTTTTCGCACTTGTGTTAGTGTTGAAAAACCACTTTTCGCACTTGTGTTAGTGTTGAAAAACCACTTTTCGCACTTGTGTTGGTGCAGGAAACCACTTTTGCACTTGTATTAGTGTGGAAAAACCACTTTTTGCACTTGTGTTAGTGTTGAAAAACCACTTTTCGCACTTGTGTTAGTGTTGAAAAACCACTTTTCGCGCTTGTGTTAGTGTTGAAAAACCACTTTTCGCACTTGTGTTAGTGTTGAAAAACCACGTTTCGCACTTGTGTTGGTGCAGGAAACCACTTTTGCACTTGTATTCGTGTGGAAAAACCACTTTTCGCACTTGTGTTAGTGTTGAAAAACCACTTTTCGCACTTGTTTTAGTGTTGAAAAACCACTTTTCGCACTTGTGTTAGTGTTGAAAAACCACTTTTCGCACTTGTGTTGGTGCAGGAAACCACTTTTGCACTCGTATTAGTGTGGAAAAAACACTTTTTGCACTTGTGATAGTGTTGAAAAACCACTTTTCGCACTTGTGTTAGTGTTGAAAAACCACTTTTCGCACTTGTGTTAGTGTTGAAAAACCACTTTTCGCACTTGTGTTGGTGCAGGAAACCACTTTTGCACTTGTATTAGTGTGGAAAAAACACTTTTTGTACTTGTGATAGTGTTGAAAAACCACTTTTCGCACTTGTGTTAGTGTTGAAAAACCACTTTTCGCACTTGTGTTAGTGTTGAAAAACCACTTTTCGCACATGTGTTGGTGCAGGAAACCACTTTTGCACTTGTATTAGTGTGGAAAAAACACTTTTTGCACATGTGATAGTGTTGAAAAACCACTTTTCGCACCTGTGTTAGTGTTGAAAAACCACTTTTCGCACTTGTGTTAGTGTTGAAAAACCACTTTTCGCACTTGTGTTAGTGTTGAAAAACCACTTTTTGCACATGTGTTGGTGCAGGAAACCACTTTTGCACTTGTATTAGTGTGGAAAAAACACTTTTTGCACTTGTGATAGTGTTGAAAAACCACTTTTCGCACTTGTGTTAGTGTTGAAAAACCACTTTTCGCACTTGTGTTGGTGCAGGAAACCACTTTTGCACTTGTATTAGTGTGGAAAAAACACTTTTCGCACTTGTGTTAGTGTTGAAAAACCACTTTTCGCACTTGTGTTAGTGTTGAAAAACCACTTTTCGCACTTGTGTTAGTGTTGAAAAACCACTTTTCGCACTTGTGTTGGTGCAGGAAACCACTTTTGCACTTGTATTAGTGTGGAAAAACCACTTTTCGCACTTGTGTTAGTGTTTAAAAACCACATTTCGCACTTGTGTTCGTGTTGAAAAACCACTTTTCGCACTTGTGTTGGTGCAGGAAACCACTTTTGCACTTGTATTAGTGTGGAAAAACCACTTTTCGCACTTGTGTTGGTGCAGGAAACCACTTTTGCACTTGTATTAGTGTGGAAAAAACACTTTTTGCACTTGTGATAGTGTTGAAAAACCACTTTTCGCACTTGTGTTAGTGTTGAAAAACCACTTTTTGCACTTGTGATAGTGTTGAAAAACCACTTTTCGCACTTGTGTTAGTGTTGAAAAACCACTTTTTGCACTTGTGTTAGTGTTGAAAAACCACTTTTCGCACTTGTGTTGGTGCAGGAAACCACTTTTGCACTTGTATTAGTGTGGAAAAAACACTTTTTGCACTTTGTGATAGTGTTGAAAAACCACTTTTCGCACTTGTGTTAGTGTTGAAAAACCACTTTTCGCACTTGTGTTAGTGTTGAAAAACCACTTTTCGCACTTGTGTTGGTGCAGGAAACCACTTTTGCACTTGTATTAGTGTGGAAAAAACCACTTTTCGCACTTGTGATAGTGTTGAAAAACCACTTTTTGCACTTGTGTTAGTGTTGAAAAACCACTTTTCGCACTTGTGTTGGTGCAGGAAACCACTTCTGCACTTGTATTAGTGTGGAAAAAACACTTTTTGCACTTGTGATAGTGTTGAAAAACCACTTTTCGCACTTGTGTTAGTGTTGAAAAACCACTTTTCGCATTTGTGTTGGTGCAGGAAACCACTTTTGCACTTGTATTAGTGTGGAAAAAACACTTTTTGCACTTGTGATAGTGTTGAAAAACCACTTTTCGCACTTGTGTAAGTGTTGAAATACCACTTTTCGCACTTGTGTTGGTGCAGGAAACCTCTTTTGCACTTGTATTAGTGTGGAAAAAACACTTTTCGCACTTGTGTTAGTGTTGAAAAACCACTTTTTGCACTTGTGTTAGTGTTGAAAAACCACTTTTCGCACTTGTGTTGGTGCAGGAAACCACTTTTGCACTTGTATTAGTGTGGAAAAAACACTTTTTGCACTTGTGATAGTGTTGAAAAACCACTTTTCGCACTTGTGTTTGTGTTGAAAAACCACTTTTCGCACTTGTGTTGGTGCAGGAAACCACTTTTGCACTTGTATTAGTGTGGAAAAAACACTTTTTGCACTTGTGATAGTGTGGAAAAACCACTTTAAGCACTTGTGTTAGTGTTGAAAAACCACTTTTCGCACTTGTGTTGGTGCAGGAAACCACTTTTGCACTTGTATTAGTGTGGAAAAACCACTTTTCGCACTTGTGTTAGTGTTGAAAAACCACTTTTCGCACTTGTGTTAGTGTTGAAAAACCACTTTTCGCACTTGTGTTAGTGTTGAAAAACCACTTTTCGCACTTGTGTTAGTGTTGAAAAACCACATTTCGCACTTGTGTTGGTGCAGGAAACCACTTTTGCACGAGTATTAGTGTGGAAAAAACACTTTTTGCACTTGTGATAGTGTTGAAAAACCACTTTTCGCACTTGTGTTAGTGTTGAAAAACCACTTTTCGCACTTGTGTTGGTGCAGGAAACCACTTTTGCACTTGTATTAGTGTGGAAAAAACACTTTTTGCACTTGTGATAGTGTTGAAAAACCACTTTTCGCACTTGTGTTAGTGTTGAAAAACCACTTTTCGCACTTGTGTTAGTGTTGAAAAACCACTTTTCGCACTTGTGTTGGTGCAGGAAACCACTTTTGCACTTGTATTAGTGTGGAAAAACCACTTTTTGCAGTTGTGTTAGTGTTGAAAAACCACTTTTCGCACTTGTGTTAGTGTTGAAAAACCACTTTTCGCGCTTGTGTTAGTGTTGAAAAACCACTTTTCGCACTTGTGTTAGTGTTGAAAAACCACGTTTCGCACTTGTGTTGGTGCAGGAAACCACTTTTGCACTTGTATTCTTGTGGAAAAACCACTTTTCGCACTTGTGTTAGTGTTGAAAAACCACTTTTCGCACTTGTTTTAGTGTTGAAAAACCACTTTTCGCACTTGTGTTAGTGTTGAAAAACCACTTTTCGCACTTGTGTTGGTGCAGGAAACCACTTTTGCACTCGTATTAGTGTGGAAAAAACACTTTTTGCACTTGTGATAGTGTTGAAAAACCACTTTTCGCACTTGTGTTAGTGTTGAAAAACCACTTTTCGCACTTGTGTTAGTGTTGAAAACCCACTTTTCGCACTTGTGTTGGTGCAGGAAACCACTTTTGCACTTGTATTAGTGTGGAAAAAACACTTTTTGTACTTGTGATAGTGTTGAAAAACCACTTTTCGCACTTGTGTTAGTGTTGAAAAACCACTTTTCGCACTTGTGTTAGTGTTGAAAAACCACTTTTCGCACTTGTGTTGGTGCAGGAAACCACTTTTGCACTTGTATTAGTGTGGAAAAAACCACTTTTCGCACTTGTGATAGTGTTGAAAAACCACTTTTTGCACTTGTGTTAGTGTTGAAAAACCACTTTTCGCACTTGTGTTGGTGCAGGAAACCACTTCTGCACTTGTATTAGTGTGGAAAAAACACTTTTTGCACTTGTGATAGTGTTGAAAAACCACTTTTCGCACTTGTGTTAGTGTTGAAAAACCACTTTTCGCATTTGTGTTGGTGCAGGAAACCACTTTTGCACTTGTATTAGTGTGGAAAAAACACTTTTTGCACTTGTGATAGTGTTGAAAAACCACTTTTCGCACTTGTGTAAGTGTTGAAATACCACTTTTCGCACTTGTGTTGGTGCAGGAAACCTCTTTTGCACTTGTATTAGTGTGGAAAAAACACTTTTCGCACTTGTGTTAGTGTTGAAAAACCACTTTTTGCACTTGTGTTAGTGTTGAAAAACCACTTTTCGCACTTGTGTTGGTGCAGGAAACCACTTTTGCACTTGTATTAGTGTGGAAAAAACACTTTTTGCACTTGTGATAGTGTTGAAAAACCACTTTTCGCACTTGTGTTTGTGTTGAAAAACCACTTTTCGCACTTGTGTTGGTGCAGGAAACCACTTTTGCACTTGTATTAGTGTGGAAAAAACACTTTTTGCACTTGTGATAGTGTGGAAAAACCACTAAAAGCACTTGTGTTAGTGTTGAAAAACCACTTTTCGCACTTGTGTTGGTGCAGGAAACCACTTTTGCACTTGTATTAGTGTGGAAAAACCACTTTTCGCACTTGTGTTAGTGTTGAAAAACCACTTTTCGCACTTGTGTTAGTGTTGAAAAACCACTTTTCGCACTTGTGTTAGTGTTGAAAAACCACTTTTCGCACTTGTGTTAGTGTTGAAAAACCACATTTCGCACTTGTGTTGGTGCAGGAAACCACTTTTGCACGAGTATTAGTGTGGAAAAAACACTTTTTGCACTTGTGATAGTGTTGAAAAACCACTTTTCGCACTTGTGTTAGTGTTGAAAAACCACTTTTCGCACTTGTGTTGGTGCAGGAAACCACTTTTGCACTTGTATTAGTGTGGAAAAAACACTTTTTGCACTTGTGATAGTGTTGAAAAACCACTTTTCGCACTTGTGTTAGTGTTGAAAAACCACTTTTCGCACTTGTGTTAGTGTTGAAAAACCACTTTTCGCACTTGTGTTGGTGCAGGAAACCACTTTTGCACTTGTATTAGTGTGGAAAAACCACTTTTTGCACTTGTGTTAGTGTTGAAAAACCACTTTTCGCACTTGTGTTAGTGTTGAAAAACCACTTTTCGCGCTTGTGTTAGTGTTGAAAAACCACTTTTCGCACTTGTGTTAGTGTTGAAAAACCACGTTTCGCACTTGTGTTGGTGCAGGAAACCACTTTTGCACTTGTATTCTTGTGGAAAAACCACTTTTCGCACTTGTGTTAGTGTTGAAAAACCACTTTTCGCACTTGTTTTAGTGTTGAAAAACCACTTTTCGCACTTGTGTTAGTGTTGAAAAACCACTTTTCGCACTTGTGTTGGTGCAGGAAACCACTTTTGCACTCGTATTAGTGTGGAAAAAACACTTTTTGCACTTGTGATAGTGTTGAAAAACCACTTTTCGCACTTGTGTTAGTGTTGAAAAACCACTTTTCGCACTTGTGTTAGTGTTGAAAACCCACATTTCGCACTTGTGTTGGTGCAGGAAACCACTTTTGCACTTGTATTAGTGTGGAAAAAACACTTTTTGTACTTGTGATAGTGTTGAAAAACCACTTTTCGCACTTGTGTTAGTGTTGAAAAACCACTTTTCGCACTTGTGTTAGTGTTGAAAAACCACTTTTCGCACATGTGTTGGTGCAGGAAACCACTTTTGCACTTGTATTAGTGTGGAAAAAACACTTTTTGCACATGTGATAGTGTTGAAAAACCACTTTTCGCACCTGTGTTAGTGTTGAAAAACCACTTTTCGCACTTGTGTTAGTGTTGAAAAACCACTTTTCGCACTTGTGTTAGTGTTGAAAAACCACTTTTTGCACATGTGTTGGTGCAGGAAACCACTTTTGCACTTGTATTAGTGTGGAAAAAACACTTTTTGCACTTGTGATAGTGTTGAAAAACCACTTTTCGCACTTGTGTTAGTGTTGAAAAACCACTTTTCGCACTTGTGTTGGTGCAGGAAACCACTTTTGCACTTGTATTAGTGTGGAAAAAACACTTTTCGCACTTGTGTTAGTGTTGAAAAACCACTTTTCGCACTTGTGTTAGTGTTGAAAAACCACTTTTCGCACTTGTGTTAGTGTTGAAAAACCACTTTTCGCACTTGTGTTGGTGCAGGAAACCACTTTTGCACTTGTATTAGTGTGGAAAAACCACTTTTCGCACTTGTGTTAGTGTTGAAAAACCACATTTCGCACTTGTGTTCGTGTTGAAAAACCACTTTTCGCACTTGTGTTGGTGCAGGAAACCACTTTTGCACTTGTATTAGTGTGGAAAAACCACTTTTCGCACTTGTGTTAGTGTTGAAAAACCACTTTTCGCACTTGTGTTAGTGTTGAAAAACCACATTTCGCACTTGTGTTGGTGCAGGAAACCACTTTTGCACTTGTATTAGTGTGGAAAAAACACTTTTTGCACTTGTGATAGTGTTGAAAAACCACTTTTCGCACTTGTGTTAGTGTTGAAAAACCACTTTTCGCACTTGTGTTGGTGCAGGAAACCACTTTTGCACTTGTATTAGTGTGGAAAAAACACTTTTTGCACTTGTGATAGTGTTGAAAAACCACTTTTCGCACTTGTGTTAGTGTTGAAAAACCACTTTTTGCACTTGTGATAGTGTTGAAAAACCACTTTTCGCACTTGTGTTAGTGTTGAAAAACCACTTTTTGCACTTGTGTTAGTGTTGAAAAACCACTTTTCGCACTTGTGTTGGTGCAGGAAACCACTTTTGCACTTGTATTAGTGTGGAAAAAACACTTTTTGCACTTGTGATAGTGTTGAAAAACCACTTTTCGCACTTGTGTTAGTGTTGAAAAACCACTTTTCGCACTTGTGTTGGTGTTGAAAAACCACTTTTCGCACTTGTGTTGGTGCAGGAAACCACTTTTGCACTTGTATTAGTGTGGAAAAAACCACTTTTCGCACTTGTGATAGTGTTGAAAACCACTTTTTGCACTTGTGTTAGTGTTGAAAAACCACTTTTCGCACTTGTGTTGGTGCAGGAAACCACTTCTGCACTGGTATTAGTGTGGAAAAAACACTTTTTGCACTTGTGATAGTGTTGAAAAACCACTTTTCGCACTTGTGTTAGTGTTGAAAAACCACTTTTCGCATTTGTGTTGGTGCAGGAAACCACTTTTGCACTTGTATTAGTGTGGAAAAAACACTTTTTGCACTTGTGATAGTGTTGAAAAACCACTTTTCGCACTTGTGTAAGTGTTGAAATACCACTTTTCGCACTTGTGTTGGTGCAGGAAACCTCTTTTGCACTTGTATTAGTGTGGAAAAAACACTTTTCGCACTTGTGTTAGTGTTGAAAAACCACTTTTTGCACTTGTGTTAGTGTTGAAAAACCACTTTTCGCACTTGTGTTGGTGCAGGAAACCACTTTTGCACTTGTATTAGTGTGGAAAAAACACTTTTTGCACTTGTGATAGTGTTGAAAAACCACTTTTCGCACTTGTGTTTGTGTTGAAAAACCACTTTTCGCACTTGTGTTGGTGCAGGAAACCACTTTTGCACTTGTATTAGTGTGGAAAAAACACTTTTTGCACTTGTGATAGTGTGGAAAAACCACTTTTCGCACTTGTGTTAGTGTTGAAAAACCACTTTTCGCACTTGTGTTAGTGTTGAAAAACTACTTTTCGCACTTGTGTTGGTGCAGGAAACCACTTTTGCACTTGTATTAGTGTGGAAAAACCACTTTTTGCACTTGTGTTAGTGTTGAAAAACCACTTTTCGCACTTGTGTTAGTGTTGAAAAACCACTTTTCGCGCTTGTGTTAGTGTTGAAAAACCACTTTTCGCACTTGTGTTAGTGTTGAAAAACCACGTTTCGCACTTGTGTTGGTGCAGGAAACCACTTTTGCACTTGTATTCGTGTGGAAAAACCACTTTTCGCACTTGTGTTAGTGTTGAAAAACCACTTTTCGCACTTGTTTTAGTGTTGAAAAACCACTTTTCGCACTTGTGTTAGTGTTGAAAAACCACTTTTCGCACTTGTGTTGGTGCAGGAAACCACTTTTGCACTCGTATTAGTGTGGAAAAAACACTTTTTGCACTTGTGATAGTGTTGAAAAACCACTTTTCGCACTTGTGTTAGTGTTGAAAAACCACTTTTCGCACTTGTGTTAGTGTTGAAAAACCACTTTTCGCACTTGTGTTGGTGCAGGAAACCACTTTTGCACTTGTATTAGTGTGGAAAAAACACTTTTTGTACTTGTGATAGTGTTGAAAAACCACTTTTCGCACTTGTGTTAGTGTTGAAAAACCACTTTTCGCACTTGTGTTAGTGTTGAAAAACCACTTTTCGCACATGTGTTGGTGCAGGAAACCACTTTTGCACTTGTATTAGTGTGGAAAAAACACTTTTTGCACATGTGATAGTGTTGAAAAACCACTTTTCGCACCTGTGTTAGTGTTGAAAAACCACTTTTCGCACTTGTGTTAGTGTTGAAAAACCACTTTTCGCACTTGTGTTAGTGTTGAAAAACCACTTTTTGCACATGTGTTGGTGCAGGAAACCACTTTTGCACTTGTATTAGTGTGGAAAAAACACTTTTTGCACTTGTGATAGTGTTGAAAAACCACTTTTCGCACTTGTGTTAGTGTTGAAAAACCACTTTTCGCACTTGTGTTGGTGCAGGAACCACTTTTGCACTTGTATTAGTGTGGAAAAACCACTTTTTGCACTTGTGTTAGTGTTGAAAAACCACTTTTCGCACTTGTGTTAGTGTTGAAAAACCACTTTTCGCGCTTGTGTTAGTGTTGAAAAACCACTTTTCGCACTTGTGTTAGTGTTGAAAAACCACGTTTCGCACTTGTGTTGGTGCAGGAAACCACTTTTGCACTTGTATTCTTGTGGAAAAACCACTTTTCGCACTTGTGTTAGTGTTGAAAAACCACTTTTCGCACTTGTTTTAGTGTTGAAAAACCACTTTTCGCACTTGTGTTAGTGTTGAAAAACCACTTTTCGCACTTGTGTTGGTGCAGGAAACCACTTTTGCACTCGTATTAGTGTGGAAAAAACACTTTTTGCACTTGTGATGGTGTTGAAAAACCACTTTTCGCACTTGTGTTAGTGTTGAAAAACCACTTTTTGCACTTGTGTTAGTGTTGAAAAACCACTTTTCGCACTTGTGTTGGTGCAGGAAACCACTTTTGCACTTGTATTAGTGTGGAAAAACCACTTTTTGCACTTGTGTTAGTGTTGAAAAACCACTTTTCGCACTTGTGTTAGTGTTGAAAAACCACTTTTCGCGCTTGTGTTAGTGTTGAAAAACCACTTTTCGCACTTGTGTTAGTGTTGAAAAACCACGTTTCGCACTTGTGTTGGTGCAGGAAACCACTTTTGCACTTGTATTCTTGTGGAAAAACCACTTTTCGCACTTGTGTTAGTGTTGAAAAACCACTTTTCGCACTTGTTTTAGTGTTGAAAAACCACTTTTCGCACTTGTGTTAGTGTTGAAAAACCACTTTTCGCACTTGTGTTGGTGCAGGAAACCACTTTTGCACTCGTATTAGTGTGGAAAAAACACTTTTTGCACTTGTGATAGTGTTGAAAAACCACTTTTCGCACTTGTGTTAGTGTTGAAAAACCACTTTTCGCACTTGTGTTAGTGTTGAAAAACCACTTTTCGCACTTGTGTTGGTGCAGGAAACCACTTCTGCACTTGTATTAGTGTGGAAAAAACACTTTTTGCACTTGTGATAGTGTTGAAAAACCACTTTTCGCACTTGTGTTAGTGTTGAAAAACCACTTTTCGCATTTGTGTTGGTGCAGGAAACCACTTTTGCACTTGTATTAGTGTGGAAAAAACACTTTTTGCACTTGTGATAGTGTTGAAAAACCACTTTTCGCACTTGTGTTAGTGTTGAAATACCACTTTTCGCACTTGTGTTGGTGCAGGAAACCACTTTTGCACTTGTATTATTGTGGAAAAACCACTTTTCGCACTTGTGTTAGTGTTGAAAAACCACTTTTCGCACTTGTGTTAGTGTTGAAAAACCACTTTTCGCACTTGTGTTGGTGCAGGAAACCACTTTTGCACTTGTATTAGTGTGGAAAAAACACTTTTCGCACTAGTGTTAGTGTTGAAAAACCACTTTTCGCATTTGTGTTAGTGTTGAAAAACCACTTTTCGCACTTGTGTTAGTGTTGAAAAACCACTTTTCGCACTTGTGTTGGTGCAGGAAACCACTTTTGCACTTGTATTAGTGTGGAAAAACCACTTTTCGCACTTGTGTTAGTGTTGAAATACCACTTTTCGCACTTGTGTTGGTGCAGGAAACCACTTTTGCACTTGTATTAGTGTGGAAAAACCACTTTTCGCACTTGTGTTAGTGTTGAAAAACCACTTTTCGCACTTGTGTTAGTGTTGAAAAACCACTTTTCGCACTTGTGTTGGTGCAGGAAACCACTTTTGCACTTGTATTAGTGTGGAAAAAACACTTTTTGCACTTGTGATAGTGTTGAAAAACCACTTTTCGCACTTGTGTTAGTGTTGAAAAACCACTTTTCGCACTTGTGTTGGTGCAGGAAACCACTTTTGCACTTGTATTAGTGTGGAAAAAACACTTTTTGCGTTTGTGATAGTGTTGAAAAACCACTTTTCGCACTTGTGTTAGTGTTGAAAAACCACTTTTTGCACTTGTGTTAGTGTTGAAAAACCACTTTTCACACTTGTGTTGGTGCAGGAAACCACTTTTGCACTTGTATTAGTGTGGAAAAAACACTTTTTGCACTTGTGATAGTGTTGAAAAACCACTTTTCGCACTTGTGTTAGTGTTGAAAAACCACTTTTCGCACTTGTGTTGGTGCAGGAAACCACTTTTGCACTTGTATTAGTGTGGAAAAAACACTTTTCGCACTTGTGTTAGTGTTGAAAAACCACTTTTCGCACTTGTGTTAGTGTTGAAAAACCACTTTTCGCACTTGTGTTAGTGTTGAAAAACCACTTTTCGCATTTGTGTTGGTGCAGGAAACCACTTTTGCACTTGTATTAGTGTGGAAAAACCACTTTTCGCACTTGTGTTAGTGTTGAAAAACCACTTTTCGCACTTGTGTTAGTGTTGAAAAACCACTTTTCGCACTTGTGTTAGTGTTGAAAAACCACTTTTCGCACTTGTGTTAGTGTTGAAAAACCACATTTCGCACTTGTGTTGGTGCAGGAAACCACTTTTGCACGAGTATTAGTGTGGAAAAAACACTTTTTGCACTTGTGATAGTGTTGAAAAACCACTTTTCGCACTTGTGTTAGTGTTGAAAAACCACTTTTCGCACTTGTGTTGGTGCAGGAAACCACTTTTGCACTTGTATTAGTGTGGAAAAAACACTTTTTGCACTTGTGATAGTGTTGAAAAACCACTTTTCGCACTTGTGTTAGTGTTGAAAAACCACTTTTCGCACTTGTGTTAGTGTTGAAAAACCACTTTTCGCACTTGTGTTGGTGCAGGAAACCACTTTTGCACTTGTATTAGTGTGGAAAAACCACTTTTTGCACTTGTGTTAGTGTTGAAAAACCACTTTTCGCACTTGTGTTAGTGTTGAAAAACCACTTTTCGCGCTTGTGTTAGTGTTGAAAAACCACTTTTCGCACTTGTGTTAGTGTTGAAAAACCACGTTTCGCACTTGTGTTGGTGCAGGAAACCACTTTTGCACTTGTATTAGTGTGGAAAAACCACTTTTCGCACTTGTGTTAGTGTTGAAATACTACTTTTCGCACTTGTGTTGGTGCAGGAAACCACTTTTGCACTTGTATTAGTGTGGAAAAACCACTTTTCGCACTTGTGTTAGTGTTGAAAAACCACTTTTCGCACTTGTGTTAGTGTTGAAAAACCACTTTTCGCACTTGTGTTGGTGCAGGAAACCACTTTTGCACTTGTATTAGTGTGGAAAAAACGCTTTTTGCACTTGTGATAGTGTTGAAAAACCACTTTTCGCACTTGTGTTAGTGTTGAAAAACCACTTTTCGCACTTGTGTTTGTGCAGGAAACCACTTTTGCACTTGTATTAGTGTGGAAAAAACACTTTTTGCGTTTGTGATAGTGTTGAAAAACCACTTTTCGCACTTGTGTTAGTGTTGAAAAACCACTTTTCGCACTTGTGTTAGTGTTGAAAAACCACTTTTCACACTTGTGTTGGTGCAGGAAACCACTTTTGCACTTGTATTAGTGTGGAAAAAACACTTTTTGCACATGTGATAGTGTTGAAAAACCACTTTTCGCACCTGTGTTAGTGTTGAAAAACCACTTTTCGCACTTGTGTTAGTGTTGAAAAACCACTTTTCGCACTTGTGTTAGTGTTGAAAAACCACTTTTTGCACATGTGTTGGTGCAGGAAACCACTTTTGCACTTGTATTAGTGTGGAAAAAACACTTTTTGCACTTGTGATAGTGTTGAAAAACCACTTTTCGCACTTGTGTTAGTGTTGAAAAACCACTTTTCGCACTTGTGTTGGTGCAGGAAACCACTTTTGCACTTGTATTAGTGTGGAAAAAACACTTTTCGCACTTGTGTTAGTGTTGAAAAACCACTTTTCGCACTTGTGTTAGTGTTGAAAAACCACTTTTCGCACTTGTGTTAGTGTTGAAAAACCACTTTTCGCACTTGTGTTGGTGCAGGAAACCACTTTTGCACTTGTATTAGTGTGGAAAGACCACTTTTCGCACTTGTGTTAGTGTTGAAAAACCACATTTCGCACTTGTGTTCGTGTTGAAAAACCACTTTTCGCACTTGTGTTGGTGCAGGAAACCACTTTTGCACTTGTATTAGTGTGGAAAAACCACTTTTCGCACTTGTGTTAGTGTTGAAAAACCACTTTTCGCACTTGTGTTAGTGTTGAAAAACCACATTTCGCACTTGTGTTGGTGCAGGAAACCACTTTTGCACTTGTATTAGTGTGGAAAAAACACTTTTTGCACTTGTGATAGTGTTGAAAAACCACTTTTCGCACTTGTGTTAGTGTTGAAAAACCACTTTTCGCACTTGTGTTGGTGCAGGAAACCACTTTTGCACTTGTATTAGTGTGGAAAAAACACTTTTTGCACTTGTGATAGTGTTGAAAAACCACTTTTCGCACTTGTGTTAGTGTTGAAAAACCACTTTTTGCACTTGTGATAGTGTTGAAAAACCACTTTTCGCACTTGTGTTAGTGTTGAAAAACCACTTTTTGCACTTGTGTTAGTGTTGAAAAACCACTTTTCGCACTTGTGTTGGTGCAGGAAACCACTTTTGCACTTGTATTAGTGTGGAAAAAACACTTTTTGCACTTTTGATAGTGTTGAAAAACCACTTTTCGCACTTGTGTTAGTGTTGAAAAACCACTTTTCGCACTTGTGTTGGTGTTGAAAAACCACTTTTCGCACTTGTGTTGGTGCAGGAAACCACTTTTGCACTTGTATTAGTGTGGAAAAAACCACTTTTCGCACTTGTGATAGTGTTGAAAACCACTTTTTGCACTTGTGTTAGTGTTGAAAAACCACTTTTCGCACTTGTGTTGGTGCAGGAAACCACTTCTGCACTGGTATTAGTGTGGAAAAAACACTTTTTGCACTTGTGATAGTGTTGAAAAACCACTTTTCGCACTTGTGTTAGTGTTGAAAAACCACTTTTCGCATTTGTGTTGGTGCAGGAAACCACTTTTGCACTTGTATTAGTGTGGAAAAAACACTTTTTGCACTTGTGATAGTGTTGAAAAACCACTTTTCGCACTTGTGTAAGTGTTGAAATACCACTTTTCGCACTTGTGTTGGTGCAGGAAACCTCTTTTGCACTTGTATTAGTGTGGAAAAAACACTTTTCGCACTTGTGTTAGTGTTGAAAAACCACTTTTTGCACTTGTGTTAGTGTTGAAAAACCACTTTTCGCACTTGTGTTGGTGCAGGAAACCACTTTTGCACTTGTATTAGTGTGGAAAAAACACTTTTTGCACTTGTGATAGTGTTGAAAAACCACTTTTCGCACTTGTGTTTGTGTTGAAAAACCACTTTTCGCACTTGTGTTGGTGCAGGAAACCACTTTTGCACTTGTATTAGTGTGGAAAAAACACTTTTTGCACTTGTGATAGTGTGGAAAAACCACTTTTCGCACTTGTGTTAGTGTTGAAAAACCACTTTTCGCACTTGTGTTAGTGTTGAAAAACTACTTTTCGCACTTGTGTTGGTGCAGGAAACCACTTTTGCACTTGTATTAGTGTGGAAAAACCACTTTTTGCACTTGTGTTAGTGTTGAAAAACCACTTTTCGCACTTGTGTTAGTGTTGAAAAACCACTTTTCGCGCTTGTGTTAGTGTTGAAAAACCACTTTTCGCACTTGTGTTAGTGTTGAAAAACCACGTTTCGCACTTGTGTTGGTGCAGGAAACCACTTTTGCACTTGTATTCGTGTGGAAAAACCACTTTTCGCACTTGTGTTAGTGTTGAAAAACCACTTTTCGCACTTGTTTTAGTGTTGAAAAACCACTTTTCGCACTTGTGTTAGTGTTGAAAAACCACTTTTCGCACTTGTGTTGGTGCAGGAAACCACTTTTGCACTCGTATTAGTGTGGAAAAAACACTTTTTGCACTTGTGATAGTGTTGAAAAACCACTTTTCGCACTTGTGTTAGTGTTGAAAAACCACTTTTCGCACTTGTGTTAGTGTTGAAAAACCACTTTTCGCACTTGTGTTGGTGCAGGAAACCACTTTTGCACTTGTATTAGTGTGGAAAAAACACTTTTTGTACTTGTGATAGTGTTGAAAAACCACTTTTCGCACTTGTGTTAGTGTTGAAAAACCACTTTTCGCACTTGTGTTAGTGTTGAAAAACCACTTTTCGCACATGTGTTGGTGCAGGAAACCACTTTTGCACTTGTATTAGTGTGGAAAAAACACTTTTTGCACATGTGATAGTGTTGAAAAACCACTTTTCGCACCTGTGTTAGTGTTGAAAAACCACTTTTCGCACTTGTGTTAGTGTTGAAAAACCACTTTTCGCACTTGTGTTAGTGTTGAAAAACCACTTTTTGCACATGTGTTGGTGCAGGAAACCACTTTTGCACTTGTATTAGTGTGGAAAAAACACTTTTTGCACTTGTGATAGTGTTGAAAAACCACTTTTCGCACTTGTGTTAGTGTTGAAAAACCACTTTTCGCACTTGTGTTGGTGCAGGAACCACTTTTGCACTTGTATTAGTGTGGAAAAACCACTTTTTGCACTTGTGTTAGTGTTGAAAAACCACTTTTCGCACTTGTGTTAGTGTTGAAAAACCACTTTTCGCGCTTGTGTTAGTGTTGAAAAACCACTTTTCGCACTTGTGTTAGTGTTGAAAAACCACGTTTCGCACTTGTGTTGGTGCAGGAAACCACTTTTGCACTTGTATTCTTGTGGAAAAACCACTTTTCGCACTTGTGTTAGTGTTGAAAAACCACTTTTCGCACTTGTTTTAGTGTTGAAAAACCACTTTTCGCACTTGTGTTAGTGTTGAAAAACCACTTTTCGCACTTGTGTTGGTGCAGGAAACCACTTTTGCACTCGTATTAGTGTGGAAAAAACACTTTTTGCACTTGTGATGGTGTTGAAAAACCACTTTTCGCACTTGTGTTAGTGTTGAAAAACCACTTTTTGCACTTGTGTTAGTGTTGAAAAACCACTTTTCGCACTTGTGTTGGTGCAGGAAACCACTTTTGCACTTGTATTAGTGTGGAAAAACCACTTTTTGCACTTGTGTTAGTGTTGAAAAACCACTTTTCGCACTTGTGTTAGTGTTGAAAAACCACTTTTCGCGCTTGTGTTAGTGTTGAAAAACCACTTTTCGCACTTGTGTTAGTGTTGAAAAACCACGTTTCGCACTTGTGTTGGTGCAGGAAACCACTTTTGCACTTGTATTCTTGTGGAAAAACCACTTTTCGCACTTGTGTTAGTGTTGAAAAACCACTTTTCGCACTTGTTTTAGTGTTGAAAAACCACTTTTCGCACTTGTGTTAGTGTTGAAAAACCACTTTTCGCACTTGTGTTGGTGCAGGAAACCACTTTTGCACTCGTATTAGTGTGGAAAAAACACTTTTTGCACTTGTGATAGTGTTGAAAAACCACTTTTCGCACTTGTGTTAGTGTTGAAAAACCACTTTTCGCACTTGTGTTAGTGTTGAAAAACCACTTTTCGCACTTGTGTTGGTGCAGGAAACCACTTCTGCACTTGTATTAGTGTGGAAAAAACACTTTTTGCACTTGTGATAGTGTTGAAAAACCACTTTTCGCACTTGTGTTAGTGTTGAAAAACCACTTTTCGCATTTGTGTTGGTGCAGGAAACCACTTTTGCACTTGTATTAGTGTGGAAAAAACACTTTTTGCACTTGTGATAGTGTTGAAAAACCACTTTTCGCACTTGTGTTAGTGTTGAAATACCACTTTTCGCACTTGTGTTGGTGCAGGAAACCACTTTTGCACTTGTATTATTGTGGAAAAACCACTTTTCGCACTTGTGTTAGTGTTGAAAAACCACTTTTCGCACTTGTGTTAGTGTTGAAAAACCACTTTTCGCACTTGTGTTGGTGCAGGAAACCACTTTTGCACTTGTATTAGTGTGGAAAAAACACTTTTCGCACTAGTGTTAGTGTTGAAAAACCACTTTTCGCATTTGTGTTAGTGTTGAAAAACCACTTTTCGCACTTGTGTTAGTGTTGAAAAACCACTTTTCGCACTTGTGTTGGTGCAGGAAACCACTTTTGCACTTGTATTAGTGTGGAAAAACCACTTTTCGCACTTGTGTTAGTGTTGAAATACCACTTTTCGCACTTGTGTTGGTGCAGGAAACCACTTTTGCACTTGTATTAGTGTGGAAAAACCACTTTTCGCACTTGTGTTAGTGTTGAAAAACCACTTTTCGCACTTGTGTTAGTGTTGAAAAACCACTTTTCGCACTTGTGTTGGTGCAGGAAACCACTTTTGCACTTGTATTAGTGTGGAAAAAACACTTTTTGCACTTGTGATAGTGTTGAAAAACCACTTTTCGCACTTGTGTTAGTGTTGAAAAACCACTTTTCGCACTTGTGTTGGTGCAGGAAACCACTTTTGCACTTGTATTAGTGTGGAAAAAACACTTTTTGCGTTTGTGATAGTGTTGAAAAACCACTTTTCGCACTTGTGTTAGTGTTGAAAAACCACTTTTTGCACTTGTGTTAGTGTTGAAAAACCACTTTTCACACTTGTGTTGGTGCAGGAAACCACTTTTGCACTTGTATTAGTGTGGAAAAAACACTTTTTGCACTTGTGATAGTGTTGAAAAACCACTTTTCGCACTTGTGTTAGTGTTGAAAAACCACTTTTCGCACTTGTGTTGGTGCAGGAAACCACTTTTGCACTTGTATTAGTGTGGAAAAAACACTTTTCGCACTTGTGTTAGTGTTGAAAAACCACTTTTCGCACTTGTGTTAGTGTTGAAAAACCACTTTTCGCACTTGTGTTAGTGTTGAAAAACCACTTTTCGCATTTGTGTTGGTGCAGGAAACCACTTTTGCACTTGTATTAGTGTGGAAAAACCACTTTTCGCACTTGTGTTAGTGTTGAAAAACCACTTTTCGCACTTGTGTTAGTGTTGAAAAACCACTTTTCGCACTTGTGTTAGTGTTGAAAAACCACTTTTCGCACTTGTGTTAGTGTTGAAAAACCACATTTCGCACTTGTGTTGGTGCAGGCAACCACTTTTGCACGAGTATTAGTGTGGAAAAAACACTTTTTGCACTTGTGATAGTGTTGAAAAACCACTTTTCGCACTTGTGTTAGTGTTGAAAAACCACTTTTCGCACTTGTGTTGGTGCAGGAAACCACTTTTGCACTTGTATTAGTGTGGAAAAAACACTTTTTGCACTTGTGATAGTGTTGAAAAACCACTTTTCGCACTTGTGTTAGTGTTGAAAAACCACTTTTCGCACTTGTGTTAGTGTTGAAAAACCACTTTTCGCACTTGTGTTGGTGCAGGAAACCACTTTTGCACTTGTATTAGTGTGGAAAAACCACTTTTTGCACTTGTGTTAGTGTTGAAAAACCACTTTTCGCACTTGTGTTAGTGTTGAAAAACCACTTTTCGCGCTTGTGTTAGTGTTGAAAAACCACTTTTCGCACTTGTGTTAGTGTTGAAAAACCACGTTTCGCACTTGTGTTGGTGCAGGAAACCACTTTTGCACTTGTATTAGTGTGGAAAAACCACTTTTCGCACTTGTGTTAGTGTTGAAATACTACTTTTCGCACTTGTGTTGGTGCAGGAAACCACTTTTGCACTTGTATTAGTGTGGAAAAACCACTTTTCGCACTTGTGTTAGTGTTGAAAAACCACTTTTCGCACTTGTGTTAGTGTTGAAAAACCACTTTTCGCACTTGTGTTGGTGCAGGAAACCACTTTTGCACTTGTATTAGTGTGGAAAAAACGCTTTTTGCACTTGTGATAGTGTTGAAAAACCACTTTTCGCACTTGTGTTAGTGTTGAAAAACCACTTTTCGCACTTGTGTTTGTGCAGGAAACCACTTTTGCACTTGTATTAGTGTGGAAAAAACACTTTTTGCGTTTGTGATAGTGTTGAAAAACCACTTTTCGCACTTGTGTTAGTGTTGAAAAACCACTTTTCGCACTTGTGTTAGTGTTGAAAAACCACTTTTCACACTTGTGTTGGTGCAGGAAACCACTTTTGCACTTGTATTAGTGTGGAAAAAACACTTTTTGCACTTGTGATAGTGTTGAAAAACCACTTTTCGCACTTGTGTTAGTGTTGAAAAACCACTTTTCGCACTTGTGTTGGTGCAGGAAACCACTTTTGCACTTGTATTAGTGTGGAAAAAACACTTTTCGCACTTGTGTTAGTGTTGAAAAACCACTTTTCGCACTTGTGTTAGTGTTGAAAAACCACTTTTCGCACTTGTGTTAGTGTGGAAAAACCACTTTTCGCACTTGTGTTGGTGCAGGAAACCACTTTTGCACTTGTATTAGTGTGGAAAAACCACTTTTCGCACTTGTGTTAGTGTTGAAAAACCACTTTTCGCACTTGTGTTAGTGTTGAAAAACCACTTTTCGCACTTGTGTTAGTGTTGAAAAACCACTTTTCGCACTTGTGTTAGTGTTGAAAAACCACATTTCGCACTTGTGTTGGTGCAGGAAACCACTTTTGCACGAGTATTAGTGTGGAAAAAACACTTTTTGCACTTGTGATAGTGTTGAAAAACCACTTTTCGCACTTGTGTTAGTGTTGAAAAACCACTTTTCGCACTTGTGTTGGTGCAGGAAACCACTTTTGCACTTGTATTAGTGTGGAAAAAACACTTTTTGCACTTGTGATAGTGTTGAAAAACCACTTTTCGCACTTGTGTTAGTGTTGAAAAACCACTTTTCGCACTTGTGTTAGTGTTGAAAAACCACTTTTCGCACTTGTGTTGGTGCAGGAAACCACTTTTGCACTTGTATTAGTGTGGAAAAACCACTTTTTGCACTTGTGTTAGTGTTGAAAAACCACTTTTCGCACTTGTGTTAGTGTTGAAAAACCACTTTTCGCGCTTGTGTTAGTGTTGAAAAACCACTTTTCGCACTTGTGTTAGTGTTGAAAAACCACGTTTCGCACTTGTGTTGGTGCAGGAAACCACTTTTGCACTTGTATTCGTGTGGAAAAACCACTTTTCGCTCTTGTGTTAGTGTTGAAAAACCACTTTTCGCACTTGTTTTAGTGTTGAAAAACCACTTTTCGCACCTGTGTTAGTGTTGAAAAACCACTTTTCGCACTTGTGTTGGTGCAGGAAACCACTTTTGCACTCGTATTAGTGTGGAAAAAACACTTTTTGCACTTGTGATAGTGTTGAAAAACCACTTTTCGCACTTGTGTTAGTGTTGAAAAACCACTTTTCGCACTTGTGTTAGTGTTGAAAAACCACTTTTCGCACTTGTGTTAGTGTTGAAAAACCACTTTTCGCACATGTGTTGGTGCAGGAAACCACTTTTGCACTTGTATTAGTGTGGAAAAAACACTTTTTGCACATGTGATAGTGTTGAAAAACCACTTTTCGCACCTGTGTTAGTGTTGAAAAACCACTTTTCGCACTTGTGTTAGTGTTGAAAAACCACTTTTCGCACTTGTGTTAGTGTTGAAAAATCACTTTTTGCACATGTGTTGGTGCAGGAAACCACTTTTGCACTTGTATTAGTGTGGAAAAAACACTTTTTGCACTTGTGATAGTGTTGAAAAACCACATTTCGCACTTGTGTTAGTGTTGAAAAACCACTTTTCGCACTTGTGTTGGTGCAGGAAACCACTTTTGCACTTGTATTAGTGTGGAAAAAACACTTTTCGCACTTGTGTTAGTGTTGAAAAACCACTTTTTGCACTTGTGTTAGTGTTGAAAAACCACTTTTCGCACTTGTGTTAGTGTTGAAAAACCACTTTTCGCACTTGTGTTGGTGCAGGAAACCACTTTTGCACTTGTATTAGTGTGGAAAAACCACTTTTCGCACTTGTTTTAGTGTTTAAAAACCACATTTCGCACTTGTGTTCGTGTTGAAAAACCACTTTTCGCACTTGTGTTGGTGCAGGAAACCACTTTTGCACTTGTATTCGTGTGGAAAAACCACTTTTCGCACTTGTGTTAGTGTTGAAAAACCACTTTTCGCACTTGTGTTAGTGTTGAAAAACCACATTTCGCACTTGTGTTGGTGCAGGAAACCACTTTTGCACTTGTATTAGTGTGGAAAAAACACTTTTTGCACTTGTGATAGTGTTGAAAAACCACTTTTCGCACTTGTGTTAGTGTTGAAAAACCACTTTTCGCACTTGTGTTGGTGCAGGAAACCACTTTTGCACTTGTATTAGTGTGGAAAAAACACTTTTTGCACTTGTGATAGTGTTGAAAAACCACTTTTCGCACTTGTGTTAGTGTTGAAAAACCACTTTTTGCACTTGTGATAGTGTTGAAATACCACTCCTCGCACTTGTGTTGGTGCAGGAAACCTCTTTTGCACTTGTATTAGTGTGGAAAAAACACTTTTCGCACTTGTGTTAGTGTTGAAAAACCACTTTTCGCACTTGTGTTAGTGTTGAAAAACCACTTTTCGCACTTGTGTTGGTGCAGGAAACCACTTTTGCACTTGTATTAGTGTGGAAAAAACACTTTTTGCACATGTGATAGTGTTGAAAAACCACTTTTCGCACTTGTGTTTGTGTTGAAAAACCACTTTTCGCACTTGTGTTGGTGCAGGAAACCACTTTTGCACTTGTATTAGTGTGTGGAAAAAACACTTTTTGCACTTGTGATAGTGTGGAAAAACCACTTTAAGCACTTGTGTTAGTGTTGAAAAACCACTTTTCGCACTTGTGTTGGTGCAGGAAACCACTTTTGCACTTGTATTAGTGTGGAAAAACCACTTTTCGCACTTGTGTTAGTGTTGAAAAACCACTTTTCGCACTTGTGTTAGTGTTGAAAAACCACTTTTCGTACTTGTGTTAGTGTTGAAAAACCACATTTCGCACTTGTGTTGGTGCAGGAAACCACTTTTGCACTTGTATTAGTGTGGAAAAAACACTTTTTGCACTTGTGATAGTGTTGAAAAACCACTTTTCGCACTTGTGTTAGTGTTGAAAAACCACTTTTCGCACTTGTGTTAGTGTTGAAAAACCACTTTTCGCACTTGTGTTGGATGCAGGAAACCACGTTTGCACTTGTATTAGTGTGGAAAAAACACTTTTTGCACTTGTGATAGTGTTGAGAAACCACTTTTCGCACTTGTGTTAGTGTTGAAAAACCACTTTTCGCACTTGTGTTAGTGTTGAAAAACCACTTTTCGCACTTGTGTTGGTGCAGGAAACCACTTTTGCACTTGTATTAGTGTGGAAAAAACCACTTTTCGCACTTGTGATAGTGTTGAAAAACCACTTTTCGCACTTGTGTTAGTGTTGAAAAACCACTTTTCGCACTTGTGTTGGTGCAGGAAACCACTTCTGCACTTGTATTAGTGTGGAAAAAACACTTTTTGCACTTGTGATAGTGTTGAAAAACCACTTTTCGCACTTGTGTTAGTGTTGAAAAACCACTTTTCGCATTTGTGTTGGTGCAGGAAACCACTTTTGCACTTGTATTAGTGTGGAAAAAACACTTTTTGCACTTGTGATAGTGTTGAAAAACCACTTTTCGCACTTGTGTTAGTGTTGAAATACCACTTTTCGCACTTGTGTTGGTGCAGGAAACCACTTTTGCACTTGTATTATTGTGGGAAAACCACTTTTCGCACTTGTGTTAGTGATGAAAAACCACTTTTCGCACTTGTGTTAGTGTTGAAAAACCACTTTTCGCACTTGTGTTGGTGCAGGAAACCACTTTTGCACTTGTATTAGTGTGGAAAAAACACTTTTCGCACTAGTGTTAGTGTTGAAAAACCACTTTTCGCATTTGTGTTAGTGTTGAAAAACCACTTTTCGCACTTGTGTTAGTGTTGAAAAACCACTTTTCGCACTTGTGTTGGTGCAGGAAACCACTTTTGCACTTGTATTAGTGTGGAAAAACCACTTTTCGCACTTGTGTTAGTGTTGAAATACCACTTTTCGCACTTGTGTTGGTGCAGGAAACCACTTTTGCACTTGTATTAGTGTGGAAAAACCACTTTTCGCACTTGTGTTAGTGTTGAAAAACCACTTTTCGCACTTGTGTTAGTGTTGAAAAACCACTTTTCGCACTTGTGTTGGTGCAGGAAACCACTTTTGCACTTGTATTAGTGTGGAAAAAACACTTTTTGCACTTGTGATAGTGTTGAAAAACCACTTTTCGCACTTGTGTTAGTGTTGAAAAACCACTTTTCGCACTTGTGTTGGTGCAGGAAACCACTTTTGCACTTGTATTAGTGTGGAAAAAACACTTTTTGCGTTTGTGATAGTGTTGAAAAACCACTTTTCGCACTTGTGTTAGTGTTGAAAAACCACTTTTCGCACTTGTGTTAGTGTTGAAAAACCACTTTTCACACTTGTGTTGGTGCAGGAAACCACTTTTGCACTTGTATTAGTGTGGAAAAAACACTTTTTGCACTTGTGATAGTGTTGAAAAACCACTTTTCGCACTTGTGTTAGTGTTGAAAAACCACTTTTCGCACTTGTGTTGGTGCAGGAAACCACTTTTGCACTTGTATTAGTGTGGAAAAAACACTTTTCGCACTTGTGTTAGTGTTGAAAAACCACTTTTCGCACTTGTGTTAGTGTTGAAAAACCACTTTTCGCACTTCTGTTAGTGTTGAAAAACCACTTTTCGCACTTGTGTTGGTGCAGGAAACCACTTTTGCACGAGTATTAGTGTGGAAAAAACACTTTTTGCACTTGTGATAGTGTTGAAAAACCACTTTTCGCACTTGTGTTAGTGTTGAAAAACCACTTTTTGCACTTGTGATAGTGTTGAAATACCACCTCTCGCACTTGTGTTGGTGCAGGAAACCTCTTTTGCACTTGTATTAGTGTGGAAAAAACACTTTTCGCACCTGTGTTAGTGTTGAAAATCCACTTTTCGCACTTGTGTTAGTGTTGAAAAACCACTTTTCGCACTTGTGTTGGTGCAGGAAACCACTTTTGCACTTGTATTAGTGTGGAAAAAACACTTTTTGCACATGTGATAGTGTTGAAAAACCACTTTTCGCACTTGTGTTTGTGTTGAAAAACCACTTTTCGCACTTGTGTTGGTGCAGGAAACCACTTTTGCACTTGTATTAGTGTGGAAAAAACACTTTTTGCACTTGTGATAGTGTGGAAAAACCACTTTAAGCACTTGTGTTAGTGTTGAAAAACCACTTTTCGCACTTGTGTTGGTGCAGGAAACCACTTTTGCACTTGTATTAGTGTGGAAAAACCACTTTTCGCACTTGTGTTAGTGTTGAAAAACCACTTTTCGCACTTGTGTTAGTGTTGAAAAACCACTTTTCGTACTTGTGTTAGTGTTGAAAAACCACATTTCGCACTTGTGTTGGTGCAGGAAACCACTTTTGCACTTGTATTAGTGTGGAAAAAACACTTTTTGCACTTGTGATAGTGTTGAAAAACCACTTTTCGCACTTGTGTTAGTGTTGAAAAACCACTTTTCGCACTTGTGTTAGTGTTGAAAAACCACTTTTCGCACTTGTGTTGGTGCAGGAAACCACGTTTGCACTTGTATTAGTGTGGAAAAAACACTTTTTGCACTTGTGATAGTGTTGAGAAACCACTTTTCGCACTTGTGTTAGTGTTGAAAAACCACTTTTCGCACTTGTGTTAGTGTTGAAAAACCACTTTTCGCACTTGTGTTGGTGCAGGAAACCACTTTTGCACTTGTATTAGTGTGGAAAAAACCACTTTTCGCACTTGTGATAGTGTTGAAAAACCACTTTTCGCACTTGTGTTAGTGTTGAAAAACCACTTTTCGCACTTGTGTTGGTGCAGGAAACCACTTCTGCACTTGTATTAGTGTGGAAAAAACACTTTTTGCACTTGTGATAGTGTTGAAAAACCACTTTTCGCACTTGTGTTAGTGTTGAAAAACCACTTTTCGCATTTGTGTTGGTGCAGGAAACCACTTTTGCACTTGTATTAGTGTGGAAAAAACACTTTTTGCACTTGTGATAGTGTTGAAAAACCACTTTTCGCACTTGTGTTAGTGTTGAAATACCACTTTTCGCACTTGTGTTGGTGCAGGAAACCACTTTTGCACTTGTATTATTGTGGAAAAACCACTTTTCGCACTTGTGTTAGTGTTGAAAAACCACTTTTCGCACTTGTGTTAGTGTTGAAAAACCACTTTTCGCACTTGTGTTGGTGCAGGAAACCACTTTTGCACTTGTATTAGTGTGGAAAAAACACTTTTCGCACTAGTGTTAGTGTTGAAAAACCACTTTTCGCATTTGTGTTAGTGTTGAAAAACCACTTTTCGCACTTGTGTTAGTGTTGAAAAACCACTTTTCGCACTTGTGTTGGTGCAGGAAACCACTTTTGCACTTGTATTAGTGTGGAAAAACCACTTTTCGCACTTGTGTTAGTGTTGAAATACCACTTTTCGCACTTGTGTTGGTGCAGGAAACCACTTTTGCACTTGTATTAGTGTGGAAAAACCACTTTTCGCACTTGTGTTAGTGTTGAAAAACCACTTTTCGCACTTGTGTTAGTGTTGAAAAACCACTTTTCGCACTTGTGTTGGTGCAGGAAACCACTTTTGCACTTGTATTAGTGTGGAAAAAACACTTTTTGCACTTGTGATAGTGTTGAAAAACCACTTTTCGCACTTGTGTTAGTGTTGAAAAACCACTTTTCGCACTTGTGTTGGTGCAGGAAACCACTTTTGCACTTGTATTAGTGTGGAAAAAACACTTTTTGCGTTTGTGATAGTGTTGAAAAACCACTTTTCGCACTTGTGTTAGTGTTGAAAAACCACTTTTCGCACTTGTGTTAGTGTTGAAAAACCACTTTTCACACTTGTGTTGGTGCAGGAAACCACTTTTGCACTTGTATTAGTGTGGAAAAAACACTTTTTGCACTTGTGATAGTGTTGAAAAACCACTTTTCGCACTTGTGTTAGTGTTGAAAAACCACTTTTCGCACTTGTGTTGGTGCAGGAAACCACTTTTGCACTTGTATTAGTGTGGAAAAAACACTTTTCGCACTTGTGTTAGTGTTGAAAAACCACTTTTCGCACTTGTGTTAGTGTTGAAAAACCACTTTTCGCACTTGTGTTAGTGTTGAAAAACCACTTTTCGCACTTGTGTTGGTGCAGGAAACCACTTTTGCACTTGTATTAGTGTGGAAAAACCACTTTTCGCACTTGTGTTAGTGTTGAAAAACCACTTTTCGCACTTGTGTTAGTGTTGAAAAACCACTTTTCGCACTTGTGTTAGTGTTGAAAAACCACTTTTCGCACTTGTGTTAGTGTTGAAAAACCACATTTCGCACTTGTGTTGGTGCAGGAAACCACTTTTGCACGAGTATTAGTGTGGAAAAAACACTTTTTGCACTTGTGATAGTGTTGAAAAACCACTTTTCGCACTTGTGTTAGTGTTGAAAAACCACTTTTCGCACTTGTGTTGGTGCAGGAAACCACTTTTGCACTTGTATTAGTGTGGAAAAAACACTTTTTGCACTTGTGATAGTGTTGAAAAACCACTTTTCGCACTTGTGTTAGTGTTGAAAAACCACTTTTCGCACTTGTGTTAGTGTTGAAAAACCACTTTTCGCACTTGTGTTGGTGCAGGAAACCACTTTTGCACTTGTATTCGTGTGGAAAAACCACTTTTTGCACTTGTGTTAGTGTTGAAAAACCACTTTTCGCACTTGTGTTAGTGTTGAAAAACCACTTTTCGCGCTTGTGTTAGTGTTGAAAAACCACTTTTCGCACTTGTGTTAGTGTTGAAAAACCACGTTTCGCACTTGTGTTGGTGCAGGAAACCACTTTTGCACTTGTATTCGTGTGGAAAAACCACTTTTCGCACTTGTGTTAGTGTTGAAAAACCACTTTTCGCACTTGTTTTAGTGTTGAAAAACCACTTTTCGCACTTGTGTTAGTGTTGAAAAACCACTTTTCGCACTTGTGTTGGTGCAGGAAACCACTTTTGCACTCGTATTAGTGTGGAAAAAACACTTTTTGCACTTGTGATAGTGTTGAAAAACCACTTTTCGCACTTGTGTTAGTGTTGAAAAACCACTTTTCGCACTTGTGTTAGTGTTGAAAAACCACTTTTCGCACTTGTGTTGGTGCAGGAAACCACTTTTGCACTTGTATTAGTGTGGAAAAAACACTTTTTGTACTTGTGATAGTGTTGAAAAACCACTTTTCGCACTTGTGTTAGTGTTGAAAAACCACTTTTCGCACTTGTGTTAGTGTTGAAAAACCACTTTTCGCACATGTGTTGGTGCAGGAAACCACTTTTGCACTTGTATTAGTGTGGAAAAAACACTTTTTGCACATGTGATAGTGTTGAAAAACCACTTTTCGCACCTGTGTTAGTGTTGAAAAACCACTTTTCGCACTTGTGTTAGTGTTGAAAAACCACTTTTCGCACTTGTGTTAGTGTTGAAAAACCACTTTTTGCACATGTGTTGGTGCAGGAAACCACTTTTGCACTTGTATTAGTGTGGAAAAAACACTTTTTGCACTTGTGATAGTGTTGAAAAACCACTTTTCGCACTTGTGTTAGTGTTGAAAAACCACTTTTCGCACTTGTGTTGGTGCAGGAAACCACTTTTGCACTTGTATTAGTGTGGAAAAAACACTTTTCGCACTTGTGTTAGTGTTGAAAAACCACTTTTCGCACTTGTGTTAGTGTTGAAAAACCACTTTTCGCACTTGTGTTAGTGTTGAAAAACCACTTTTCGCACTTGTGTTGGTGCAGGAAACCACTTTTGCACTTGTATTAGTGTGGAAAAACCACTTTTCGCACTTGTGTTAGTGTTTAAAAACCACATTTCGCACTTGTGTTCGTGTTGAAAAACCACTTTTCGCACTTGTGTTGGTGCAGGAAACCACTTTTGCACTTGTATTAGTGTGGAAAAACCACTTTTCGCACTTGTGTTGGTGCAGGAAACCACTTTTGCACTTGTATTAGTGTGGAAAAAACACTTTTTGCACTTGTGATAGTGTTGAAAAACCACTTTTCGCACTTGTGTTAGTGTTGAAAAACCACTTTTTGCACTTGTGATAGTGTTGAAAAACCACTTTTCGCACTTGTGTTAGTGTTGAAAAACCACTTTTTGCACTTGTGTTAGTGTTGAAAAACCACTTTTCGCACTTGTGTTGGTGCAGGAAACCACTTTTGCACTTGTATTAGTGTGGAAAAAACACTTTTTGCACTTGTGATAGTGTTGAAAAACCACTTTTCGCACTTGTGTTAGTGTTGAAAAACCACTTTTCGCACTTGTGTTAGTGTTGAAAAACCACTTTTCGCACTTGTGTTGGTGCAGGAAACCACTTTTTGCACTTGTATTAGTGTGGAAAAAACCACTTTTCGCACTTGTGATAGTGTTGAAAAACCACTTTTTGCACTTGTGTTAGTGTTGAAAAACCACTTTTCGCACTTGTGTTGGTGCAGGAAACCACTTCTGCACTTGTATTAGTGTGGAAAAAACACTTTTTGCACTTGTGATAGTGTTGAAAAACCACTTTTCGCACTTGTGTTAGTGTTGAAAAACCACTTTTCGCATTTGTGTTGGTGCAGGAAACCACTTTTGCACTTGTATTAGTGTGGAAAAAACACTTTTTGCACTTGTGATAGTGTTGAAAAACCACTTTTCGCACTTGTGTAAGTGTTGAAATACCACTTTTCGCACTTGTGTTGGTGCAGGAAACCTCTTTTGCACTTGTATTAGTGTGGAAAAAACACTTTTCGCACTTGTGTTAGTGTTGAAAAACCACTTTTTGCACTTGTGTTAGTGTTGAAAAACCACTTTTCGCACTTGTGTTGGTGCAGGAAACCACTTTTGCACTTGTATTAGTGTGGAAAAAACACTTTTTGCACTTGTGATAGTGTTGAAAAACCACTTTTCGCACTTGTGTTTGTGTTGAAAAACCACTTTTCGCACTTGTGTTGGTGCAGGAAACCACTTTTGCACTTGTATTAGTGTGGAAAAAACACTTTTTGCACTTGTGATAGTGTGGAAAAACCACTTTAAGCACTTGTGTTAGTGTTGAAAAACCACTTTTCGCACTTGTGTTGGTGCAGGAAACCACTTTTGCACTTGTATTAGTGTGGAAAAACCACTTTTCGCACTTGTGTTAGTGTTGAAAAACCACTTTTCGCACTTGTGTTAGTGTTGAAAAACCACTTTTCGCACTTGTGTTAGTGTTGAAAAACCACTTTTCGCACTTGTGTTAGTGTTGAAAAACCACATTTCGCACTTGTGTTGGTGCAGGAAACCACTTTTGCACGAGTATTAGTGTGGAAAAAACACTTTTTGCACTTGTGATAGTGTTGAAAAACCACTTTTCGCACTTGTGTTAGTGTTGAAAAACCACTTTTCGCACTTGTGTTGGTGCAGGAAACCACTTTTGCACTTGTATTAGTGTGGAAAAAACACTTTTTGCACTTGTGATAGTGTTGAAAAACCACTTTTCGCACTTGTGTTAGTGTTGAAAAACCACTTTTCGCACTTGTGTTAGTGTTGAAAAACCACTTTTCGCACTTGTGTTGGTGCAGGAAACCACTTTTGCACTTGTATTAGTGTGGAAAAACCACTTTTTGCACTTGTGTTAGTGTTGAAAAACCACTTTTCGCACTTGTGTTAGTGTTGAAAAACCACTTTTCGCGCTTGTGTTAGTGTTGAAAAACCACTTTTCGCACTTGTGTTAGTGTTGAAAAACCACGTTTCGCACGTGTGTTGGTGCAGGAAACCACTTTTGCACTTGTATTCTTGTGGAAAAACCACTTTTCGCACTTGTGTTAGTGTTGAAAAACCACTTTTCGCACTTGTTTTAGTGTTGAAAAACCACTTTTCGCACTTGTGTTAGTGTTGAAAAACCACTTTTCGCACTTGTGTTGGTGCAGGAAACCACTTTTGCACTCGTATTAGTGTGGAAAAAACACTTTTTGCACTTGTGATAGTGTTGAAAAACCACTTTTCGCACTTGTGTTAGTGTTGAAAAACCACTTTTCGCACTTGTGTTAGTGTTGAAAACCCACTTTTCGCACTTGTGTTGGTGCAGGAAACCACTTTTGCACTTGTATTAGTGTGGAAAAAACCACTTTTCGCACTTGTGATAGTGTTGAAAAACCACTTTTTGCACTTGTGTTAGTGTTGAAAAACCACTTTTCGCACTTGTGTTGGTGCAGGAAACCACTTCTGCACTTGTATTAGTGTGGAAAAAAACACTTTTTGCACTTGTGATAGTGTGGGAAAAAACCACTTTTCGCACTTGTGTTAGTGTTGAAAAACCACTTTTCGCATTTGTGTTGGTGCAGGAAACCACTTTTGCACTTGTATTAGTGTGGAAAAAACACTTTTTGCACTTGTGATAGTGTTGAAAAACCACTTTTCGCACTTGTGTAAGTGTTGAAATACCACTTTTCGCACTTGTGTTGGTGCAGGAAACCTCTTTTGCACTTGTATTAGTGTGGGAAAAAACACTTTTCGCACTTGTGTTAGTGTTGAAAAACCACTTTTTGCACTTGTGTTAGTGTTGAAAAACCACTTTTCGCACTTGTGTTGGTGCAGGAAACCACTTTTGCACTTGTATTAGTGTGGAAAAAACACTTTTTGCACTTGTGATAGTGTTGAAAAACCACTTTTCGCACTTGTGTTTGTGTTGAAAAACCACTTTTCGCACTTGTGTTGGTGCAGGAAACCACTTTTGCACTTGTATTAGTGTGGAAAAAACACTTTTTGCACTTGTGATAGTGTGGAAAAACCACTTTAAGCACTTGTGTTAGTGTTGAAAAACCACTTTTCGCACTTGTGTTGGTGCAGGAAACCACTTTTGCACTTGTATTAGTGTGGAAAAACCACTTTTCGCACTTGTGTTAGTGTTGAAAAACCACTTTTCGCACTTGTGTTAGTGTTGAAAAACCACTTTTCGCACTTGTGTTAGTGTTGAAAAACCACTTTTCGCACTTGTGTTAGTGTTGAAAAAACCACATTTCGCACTTGTGTTGGTGCAGGAAACCACTTTTGCACGAGTATTAGTGTGGAAAAAAACACTTTTTGCACTTGTGATAGTGTTGAAAAACCACTTTTCGCACTTGTGTTAGTGTTGAAAAACCACTTTTCGCACTTGTGTTGGTGCAGGAAACCACTTTTGCACTTGTATTAGTGTGGAAAAAACACTTTTTGCACTTGTGATAGTGTTGAAAAACCACTTTTCGCACTTGTGTTAGTGTTGAAAAACCACTTTTCACACTTGTGTTAGTGTTGAAAAACCACTTTTCGCACTTGTGTTGGTGCAGGAAACCACTTTTGCACTTGTATTAGTGTGGAAAAACCACTTTTTGCACTTGTGTTAGTGTTGAAAAACCACTTTTCGCACTTGTGTTAGTGTTGAAAAACCACTTTTCGCGCTTGTGTTAGTGTTGAAAAACCACTTTTCGCACTTGTGTTAGTGTTGAAAAACCACGTTTCGCACTTGTGTTGGTGCAGGAAACCACTTTTGCACTTGTATTCTTGTGGAAAAACCACTTTTCGCACTTGTGTTAGTGTTGAAAAACCACTTTTCGCACTTGTTTTAGTGTTGAAAAACCACTTTTCGCACTTGTGTTAGTGTTGAAAAACCACTTTTCGCACTTGTGTTGGTGCAGGAAACCACTTTTGCACTCGTATTAGTGTGGAAAAAACACTTTTTGCACTTGTGATAGTGTTGAAAAACCACTTTTCGCACTTGTGTTAGTGTTGAAAAACCACTTTTCGCACTTGTGTTAGTGTTGAAAACCCACTTTTCGCACTTGTGTTGGTGCAGGAAACCACTTTTGCACTTGTATTAGTGTGGAAAAAACACTTTTTGTACTTGTGATAGTGTTGAAAAACCACTTTTCGCACTTGTGTTAGTGTTGAAAAACCACTTTTCGCACTTGTGTTAGTGTTGAAAAACCACTTTTCGCACATGTGTTGGTGCAGGAAACCACTTTTGCACTTGTATTAGTGTGGAAAAAACACTTTTTGCACATGTGATAGTGTTGAAAAACCACTTTTCGCACCTGTGTTAGTGTTGAAAAACCACTTTTCGCACTTGTGTTAGTGTTGAAAAACCACTTTTCGCACTTGTGTTAGTGTTGAAAAACCACTTTTTGCACATGTGTTGGTGCAGGAAACCACTTTTGCACTTGTATTAGTGTGGAAAAAACACTTTTTGCACTTGTGATAGTGTTGAAAAACCACTTTTCGCACTTGTGTTAGTGTTGAAAAACCACTTTTCGCACTTGTGTTGGTGCAGGAAACCACTTTTGCACTTGTATTAGTGTGGAAAAAAACACTTTTCGCACTTGTGTTAGTGTTGAAAAACCACTTTTCGCACTTGTGTTAGTGTTGAAAAACCACTTTTCGCACTTGTGTTAGTGTTGAAAAACCACTTTTCGCACTTGTGTTGGTGCAGGAAACCACTTTTGCACTTGTATTAGTGTGGAAAAACCACTTTTCGCACTTGTGTTAGTGTTGAAAAACCACATTTCGCACTTGTGTTCGTGTTGAAAAACCACTTTTCGCACTTGTGTTGGTGCAGGAAACCACTTTTGCACTTGTATTAGTGTGGAAAAACCACTTTTCGCACTTGTGTTAGTGTTGAAAAACCACTTTTCGCACTTGTGTTAGTGTTGAAAAACCACATTTCGCACTTGTGTTGGTGCAGGAAACCACTTTTGCACTTGTATTAGTGTGGAAAAAAACACTTTTTGCACTTGTGATAGTGTTGAAAAACCACTTTTCGCACTTGTGTTAGTGTTGAAAAACCACTTTTCGCACTTGTGTTGGTGCAGGAAACCACTTTTGCACTTGTATTAGTGTGGAAAAAACACTTTTTGCACTTGTGATAGTGTTGAAAAACCACTTTTCGCACTTGTGTTAGTGTTGAAAAACCACTTTTTGCACTTGTGATAGTGTTGAAAAACCACTTTTCGCACTTGTGTTAGTGTTGAAAAACCACTTTTTGCACTTGTGTTAGTGTTGAAAAACCACTTTTCGCACTTGTGTTGGTGCAGGAAACCACTTTTGCACTTGTATTAGTGTGGAAAAAACACTTTTTGCACTTGTGATAGTGTTGAAAAACCACTTTTCGCACTTGTGTTAGTGTTGAAAAACCACTTTTCGCACTTGTGTTGGTGTTGAAAAACCACTTTTCGCACTTGTGTTGGTGCAGGAAACCACTTTTGCACTTGTATTAGTGTGGAAAAAACCACTTTTCGCACTTGTGATAGTGTTGAAAACCACTTTTTTGCACTTGTGTTAGTGTTGAAAAACCACTTTTCGCACTTGTGTTGGTGCAGGAAACCACTTCTGCACTGGTATTAGTGTGGAAAAAACACTTTTTGCACTTGTGATAGTGTTGAAAAACCACTTTTCGCACTTGTGTTAGTGTTGAAAAACCACTTTTCGCATTTGTGTTGGTGCAGGAAACCACTTTTGCACTTGTATTAGTGTGGAAAAAACACTTTTTGCACTTGTGATAGTGTTGAAAAACCACTTTTCGCACTTGTGTAAGTGTTGAAATACCACTTTTCGCACTTGTGTTGGTGCAGGAAACCTCTTTTGCACTTGTATTAGTGTGGAAAAAACACTTTTCGCACTTGTGTTAGTGTTGAAAAACCACTTTTTGCACTTGTGTTAGTGTTGAAAAACCACTTTTCGCACTTGTGTTGGTGCAGGAAACCACTTTTGCACTTGTATTAGTGTGGAAAAAACACTTTTTGCACTTGTGATAGTGTTGAAAAACCACTTTTCGCACTTGTGTTTGTGTTGAAAAACCACTTTTCGCACTTGTGTTGGTGCAGGAAACCACTTTTGCACTTGTATTAGTGTGGAAAAAACACTTTTTGCACTTGTGATAGTGTGGAAAAACCACTTTTCGCACTTGTGTTAGTGTTGAAAAACCACTTTTCGCACTTGTGTTAGTGTTGAAAAACTACTTTTCGCACTTGTGTTGGTGCAGGAAACCACTTTTGCACTTGTATTAGTGTGGAAAAACCACTTTTTGCACTTGTGTTAGTGTTGAAAAACCACTTTTCGCACTTGTGTTAGTGTTGAAAAACCACTTTTCGCGCTTGTGTTAGTGTTGAAAAACCACTTTTCGCACTTGTGTTAGTGTTGAAAAACCACGTTTCGCACTTGTGTTGGTGCAGGAAACCACGTTTGCACTTGTATTCGTGTGGAAAAACCACTTTTCGCACTTGTGTTAGTGTTGAAAAACCACTTTTCGCACTTGTTTTAGTGTTGAAAAACCACTTTTCGCACTTGTGTTAGTGTTGAAAAACCACTTTTCGCACTTGTGTTGGTGCAGGAAACCACTTTTGCACTCGTATTAGTGTGGAAAAAACACTTTTTGCACTTGTGATAGTGTTGAAAAACCACTTTTCGCACTTGTGTTAGTGTTGAAAAACCACTTTTCGCACTTGTGTTAGTGTTGAAAAACCACTTTTCGCACTTGTGTTGGTGCAGGAAACCACTTTTGCACTTGTGTTAGTGTTGAAAAACCACTTTTCGCACTTGTGTTGGTGCAGGAAACCACTTTTGCACTTGTGTTGGTGCAGGAAACCACTTTTGCACTTGTATTACCACTTTGTGTTAGTGTTGAAAAAAACACTTTTTGTGGAAAAAACACTTTTTGTACTTGTGATAGTGTTGAAAAACCACTTTTCGCACTTGTGTTAGTGTTGAAAAAACCACTTTTCGCACTTGTGTTAGTGTTGAAAAACCACTTTTCGCACATGTGTTGGTGCAGGAAACCACTTTTGCACTGTATTAGTGTGGAAAAAACACTTTTTGCACATGTGATAGTGTTGAAAAAACCACTTTTCGCACCTGTGTTAGTGTTGAAAAACCACTTTTCGCACTTGTGTTAGTGTTGAAAAACACTTTTCGCACTTGTGTTAGTGTTGAAAAACCACTTTTTGCACATGTGTTGGTGCAGGAAACCACTTTTGCACTTGTATTAGTGTGGAAAAAACACTTTTTGCACTTGTGATAGTGTTGAAAAACCCACTTTTCGCACTTGTGTTAGTGTTGAAAAACCACTTTTCGCACTTGTGTTGGTGCAGGAACCACTTTTGCACTTGTATTAGTGTGGAAAAACCACTTTTTGCACTTGTGTTAGTGTTGAAAAACCACTTTTCGCACTTGTGTTAGTGTTGAAAAACCACTTTTCGCGCTTGTGTTAGTGTTGAAAAACCACTTTTCGCACTTGTGTTAGTGTTGAAAAACCACGTTTCGCACTTGTGTTGGTGCAGGAAACCACTTTTGCACTTGTATTCTTGTGGAAAAACCACTTTTCGCACTTGTGTTAGTGTTGAAAAACCACTTTTCGCACTTGTTTTAGTGTTGAAAAACCACTTTTCGCACTTGTGTTAGTGTTGAAAAACCACGTTTCGCACTTGTGTTGGTGCAGGAAACCACTTTTGCACTCGTATTAGTGTGGAAAAAAACACTTTTTGCACTTGTGATAGTGTTGAAAAACCACTTTTCGCACTTGTGTTAGTGTTGAAAAACCACTTTTCGCACTTGTGTTAGTGTTGAAAAACCACTTTTCGCACTTGTGTTGGTGCAGGAAACCACTTTTGCACTTGTATTAGTGTGGAAAAACCACTTTTTGCACTTGTGTTAGTGTTGAAAAACCACTTTTCGCACTTGTGTTAGTGTTGAAAAACCACTTTTCGCGCTTGTGTTAGTGTTGAAAAACCACTTTTCGCACTTGTGTTAGTGTTGAAAAACCACGTTTCGCACTTGTGTTGGTGCAGGAAACCACTTTTTGCACTTGTATTCTTGTGGAAAAACCACTTTTCGCACTTGTGTTAGTGTTGAAAAACCACTTTTCGCACTTGTTTTAGTGTTGAAAAACCACTTTTCGCACTTGTGTTAGTGTTGAAAAACCACTTTTCGCACTTGTGTTGGTGCAGGAAACCACTTTTGCACTCGTATTAGTGTGGAAAAAACACTTTTTGCACTTGTGATAGTGTTGAAAAACCACTTTTCGCACTTGTGTTAGTGTTGAAAAACCACTTTTCGCACTTGTGTTGGTGCAGGAAACCACTTTTGCACTTGTATTAGTGTGGAAAAAACACTTTTTGCACTTGTGATAGTGTTGAAAAACCACTTTTCGCACTTGTGTTTGTGTTGAAAAACCACTTTTCGCACTTGTGTTGGTGCAGGAAACCACTTTTGCACTCGTATTAGTGTGGAAAAAACACTTTTTGCACTTGTGATAGTGTTGAAAAACCACTTTTCGCACTTGTGTTAGTGTTGAAAAACCACTTTTCGCACTTGTGTTAGTGTTGAAAACCCACTTTTCGCACTTGTGTTGGTGCAGGAAACCACTTTTGCACTTGTATTAGTGTGGAAAAAACACTTTTTGTACTTGTGATAGTGTTGAAAAACCACTTTTCGCACTTGTGTTAGTGTTGAAAAACCACTTTTCGCACATGTGTTGGTGCAGGAAACCACTTTTGCACTTGTATTAGTGTGGAAAAAACACTTTTTTGCACATGTGATAGTGTTGAAAAACCACTTTTCGCACCTGTGTTAGTGTTGAAAAACCACTTTTCGCACTTGTGTTAGTGTTGAAAAACCACTTTTCGCACTTGTGTTAGTGTTGAAAAACCACTTTTTGCACATGTGTTGGTGCAGGAAACCACTTTTGCACTTGTATTAGTGTGGAAAAAACACTTTTTGCACTTGTGATAGTGTTGAAAAACCACTTTTCGCACTTGTGTTAGTGTTGAAAAACCACTTTTCGCACTTGTGTTGGTGCAGGAAACCACTTTTGCACTTGTATTAGTGTGGAAAAAAACACTTTTCGCACTTGTGTTAGTGTTGAAAAACCACTTTTCGCACTTGTGTTAGTGTTGAAAAACCACTTTTCGCACTGTGTTAGTGTTGAAAAACCACTTTTCGCACTTGTGTTGGTGCAGGAAACCACTTTTGCACTTGTATTAGTGTGGAAAAAACACTTTTTGCACATGTGATAGTGTTGAAAAACCACTTTTCGCACCTGTGTTAGTGTTGAAAAACCACTTTTCGCACTTGTGTTAGTGTTGAAAAACCACTTTTCGCACTTGTGTTAGTGTTGAAAAACCACTTTTCGCACATGTGTTGGTGCAGGAAACCACTTTTGCACTTGTATTAGTGTGGAAAAAACACTTTTTGCACATGTGATAGTGTTGAAAAACCACTTTCGCACCTGTGTTAGTGTTGAAAAACCACTTTTCGCACTTGTGTTAGTGTTGAAAAACCACTTTTCGCACTTGTGTTAGTGTTGAAAAAACCACTTTTTGCACATGTGTTGGTGCAGGAAACCACTTTTGCACTTGTATTAGTGTGGAAAAAACACTTTTTGCAC
>NW_027617461.1:0-115910 GCF_964187855.1 Myxine glutinosa
CCACTTTTGCACTTGTATTAATGTGGAAAAACCACTTTTTGCACTTGTTAGTGTTGAAAAACCACTTTTCGCACTTGTGTTGGTGCAGGAAACCACTTTTGCACTTGTATTAGTGTGGAAAAACCACTTTTCGCACTTGTGTTGGTGCAGGAAACCACTTTTGCAATTGTATTTGTGTTGAAAAACCACTTTTTGCACTTGTGATAGTGTTGAAAAACCACTTTTCGCACTAGTGTTAGTGTTGAAAAACCACTTTTCGCACTTGTGTTGGTGCAAGACACCACTTTTCTCACTTGTGTTAGTGTTGAAAAACCACTTTTCGCACTTGTGTTAGTGTTGAAAAACCACTTTTCGCACTTGTGTTAGTGTTGAAAAACCACTTTTCACACTTGTGTTGGTGCAGTAAACCACTTTTGCACTTGTATTAGTGTGGAAAAAACACTTTTTGCACTTGTGATAGTGTTGAAAAACCACTTTTCGCACTTGTGTTAGTGTTGAAAAACCACTTTTCGCACTTGTGTTGGTGCAGCAAACCGCTTTTGCACTTGTATTAGTGTGGAAAACCACTTTTCGCACTTGTGTTAGTGTTGAAAAACCACTTTACGCACTTGTGTTAGTGTTCAAAAAACCACTTTTCGCACTTGTGTTGGTGCAGGAAACCACTTTTGCACTTGTATTAGTGTGGAAAAAACACTTTTTGCACTTGTGATAGTGTTGAAAAACCACTTTTCGCACTTGTGTTAGTGTTGAAAAACCACTTTTCGCACTTGTGTTGGTGCAGGAAACCACTTTTGCACTTGTATTAGTGTGGAAAAACCACTTTTCGCACTTGTGTTAGTGTTGAGAAACCACCTTTCGCATTTGTGTGAGTGTTGAAAAACCACTTTTCGCACTTGTGTTGGTGCAGGAAACCACTTTTGCACTTGTATTAGTGTGGAAAAAAACACTTTTTGCACTTGTGATAGTGTTGAAAAACCACTTTTCGCACTTGTGTTATTGTTGAAAAACCACTTTTCGCACTTGTGTTGGTGCAGGAAACCACTTTTGCACTTGTATTAGTGTGGAAAAAACACTTTTTGCACTTGTGATAGTGTTGAAAAACCACTTTTCGCACTTGTGTTGGTGCAGGAAACCACTTTTGCACTTGTATTAGTGTGGAAAAAACACTTTTTGCACTTGTGTTAGTGTTGAAAAACCACTTTTCGCACTTGTGTTAGTGTTGAAATACCACTTTTCGCACTTGTGTTGGTGCAGGAAACCACTTTTGCACTTGTATTTGTGTGGAAAAAACACTTTTTGCACTTGTGATAGTGTTGAAAAACCACTTTTCGCACTTGTGTTGGTGCAGGAAACCACTTTTGCAATTGTATTTGTGTTGAAAAAACACTTTTTGCACTTGTGATAGTGTTGAAAAACCACTTTTCGCACTTGTGTTAGTGTTGAAAAAACACTTTTCGCACTTGTGTTGGTGCAGTAAACCACTTTTGCACTTGTATTAGTGTGGAAAAAACACTTTTTGCACTTGTGATAGTGTTGAAAAACCACTTTTCGCACTTGTGTTAGTCTTGAAAAACCACTTTTCGCACTTGTGTTGGTGCAGGAAACCACTTTTGCACTTGTATTAGTGTGGAAAAAACACTTTTTGCACTTGTGATAGTGTTGAAAAACCACTTTTCGCACTTGTGTTAGTGTTGAAAAACCACTTTTCGCACTTGTGTTGGTGCAGGAAACCACTTTTGCACTTGTATTAGTGTGGAAAAACCACTTTTCGCACTTGTGTTAGTGTTGAGAAACCACCTTTCGCATTTGTGTGAGTGTTGAAAAACCACTTTTCGCACTTGTGTTGGTGCAGGAAACCACTTTTGCACTTGTATTAGTGTGGAAAAAACACTTTTTGCACTTGTGATAGTGTTGAAAAACCACTTTTCGCACTTGTGTTATTGTTGAAAAACCACTTTTCGCACTTGTGTTGGTGCAGGAAACCACTTTTGCACTTGTATTAGTGTGGAAAAAACACTTTTTGCACTTGTGATAGTGTTGAAAAACCACTTTTCGCACTTGTGTTGGTGCAGGAAACCACTTTTGCACTTGTATTAGTGTGGAAAAAACACTTTTTGCACTTGTGTTAGTGTTGAAAAACCACTTTTCGCACTTGTGTTAGTGTTGAAATACCACTTTTCGCACTTGTGTTGGTGCAGGAAACCACTTTTGCACTTGTATTTGTGTGGAAAAAACACTTTTTGCACTTGTGATAGTGTTGAAAAACCACTTTTCGCACTTGTGTTGGTGCAGGAAACCACTTTTGCAATTGTATTTGTGTTGAAAAAACACTTTTTGCACTTGTGATAGTGTTGAAAAACCACTTTTTCGCACTTGTGTTAGTGTTGAAAAAACACTTTTCGCACTTGTGTTGGTGCAGTAAACCACTTTTGCACTTGTATTAGTGTGGAAAAAACACTTTTTGCACTTGTGATAGTGTTGAAAAACCACTTTTCGCACTTGTGTTAGTGTGGAAAAACCGCTTTTCGCACTTGTGTTGGTGCAGGAAACCGCTTTTCGCACTTGTGTCAGTGTTGAAAAACCACTTTTCGCACTTGTGTTAGTGTTGAAAAACCACTTTTCGCACTTGTGTTAGTGTTGAAAAACCACGCTTCGCACTTGTTAGTGTTGAAAAACCACTTTTGCACTTGTGTTGGTGCAGGAAACCACTTTTGCACTTGTGTTAGTGTTGAAAAACCACTTTTCGCACTTGTGTTAGTGTTGAAAAACCACTTTTCGCACTTGTGTTGGTGCAGGAAACCACTTTTGCACTTGTATTAGTGTGGAAAAACCACTTTTCGCACTTGTGTTAGTGTTGAAAAACCACTTTTCGCACTTGTGTTAGTGTTGAAAAACCACTTTTCGCACTTGTGTTGGTGCAGGAAACCACTTTTGCACTTGTATTAGTGTGGAAAAAACACTTTTTGCACTTGTGATAGTGTTGAAAAACCACTTTTCGCACTTGTGTTAGTGTTGAAAAACCACTTTTCGCACTTGTGTTGGTGCAGTAAACCACTTTTGCACTTGTATTAGTGTGGAAAAAACACTTTTTGCACTTGTGATAGTGTTGAAAAACCACTTTTCGCACTTGTGTTAGTGTTGAAAAACCGCTTTTCGCACTTGTGTTGGTGCAGGAAACCGCTTTTGCACTTGTATTAGTGTGGAAAAACCACTTTTCGCACTTGTGTTAGTGTTGAAAAACCACTTTTCGCACTTGTGTTAGTGTTGAAAAACCACTTTTCGCACTTGTGTTAGTGTTGAAAAACCACTCTTCGCACTTGTGTTGGTGCAGGAAACCACTTTTGCACTTGTATTAGTGTGGAGAAAACACTTTTCGCACTTGTGTTAGTGTTGAAAAATCACTTTTCGCACTTGTGTTGGTGCAGGAAACCACTTTTGCACTTGTATTAGTGTGGAAAAAACACTTTTTGCACTGTGATAGTGTTGAAAAACCACTTTTCACACTTGTGTTAGTGTTGAAAAACCACTTTTCGCACTTGTGTTGGTGCAGGAAACCACTTTTGCAATTGTATTTGTGTTGAAAAACCACTTTTTGCACTTGTGATAGTGTTGAAAAACCACTTTTCGCACTAGTGTTAGTGTTGAAAAACCACTTTTCGCACTTGTGTTGGTGCAAGAAACCACTTTTCTCACTTGTGTTAGTGTTGAAAAACCACTTTTCGCACTTGTGTTAGTGTTGAAAAACCACTTTTCGCACTTGTGTTAGTGTTGAAAAACCACTTTTCACACTTGTGTTGGTGCAGTAAACCACTTTTGCACTTGTATTAGTGTGGAAAAAACACTTTTTGCACTTGTGATAGTGTTGAAAAACCACTTTTCGCACTTGTGTTAGTGTTGAAAAACCACTTTTCGCACTTGTGTTGGTGCAGCAAACCGCTTTTGCACTTGTATTAGTGTGGAAAACCACTTTTCGCACTTGTGTTAGTGTTGAAAAACCACTTTACGCACTTGTGTTAGTGTTCAAAAACCACTTTTCGCACTTGTGTTGGTGCAGGAAACCACTTTTGCACTTGTATTAGTGTGGAAAAAACACTTTTTGCACTTGTGATAGTGTTGAAAAACCACTTTTCGCACTTGTGTTAGTGTTGAAAAACCACTTTTCGCACTTGTGTTGGTGCAGGAAACCACTTTTGCACTTGTATTAGTGTGGAAAAACCACTTTTCGCACTTGTGTTAGTGTTGAGAAACCACCTTTCGCATTTGTGTGAGTGTTGAAAAACCACTTTTCGCACTTGTGTTGGTGCAGGAAACCACTTTTGCACTTGTATTAGTGTGGAAAAAACACTTTTTGCACTTGTGATAGTGTTGAAAAACCACTTTTCGCACTTGTGTTATTGTTGAAAAACCACTTTTCGCACTTGTGTTGGTGCAGGAAACCACTTTTGCACTTGTATTAGTGTGGAAAAAACACTTTTTGCACTTGTGATAGTGTTGAAAAACCACTTTTCGCACTTGTGTTGGTGCAGGAAACCACTTTTGCACTTGTATTAGTGTGGAAAAAACACTTTTTGCACTTGTGTTAGTGTTGAAAAACCACTTTTCGCACTTGTGTTAGTGTTGAAATACCACTTTTTGCACTTGTGTTGGTGCAGGAAACCACTTTTGCACTTGTATTTGTGTGGAAAAAACACTTTTTGCACTTGTGATAGTGTTGAAAAACCACTTTTCGCACTTGTGTTGGTGCAGGAAACCACTTTTGCAATTGTATTTGTGTTGAAAAAACACTTTTTGCACTTGTGATAGTGTTGAAAAACCACTTTTCGCACTTGTGTTAGTGTTGAAAAAACACTTTTCGCACTTGTGTTGGTGCAGTAAACCACTTTTGCACTTGTATTAGTGTGGAAAAAACACTTTTTGCACTTGTGATAGTGATGAAAAACCACTTTTCGCACTTGTGTTAGTGTGGAAAAACCGCTTTTCGCACTTGTGTTGGTGCAGGAAACCGCTTTTCGCACTTGTGTCAGTGTTGAAAAACCACTTTTCGCACTTGTGTTAGTGTTGAAAAACCACTTTTCGCACTTGTGTTAGTGTTGAAAAACCACTCTTCGCACTTGTTAGTGTTGAAAAAACACTTTTGCACTTGTGTTGGTGCAGGAAACCACTTTTGCACTTGTGTTAGTGTTGAAAAACCACTTTTCGCACTTGTGTTAGTGTTGAAAAACCACTTTTCGCACTTGTGTTGGTGCAGGAAACCACTTTTGCACTTGTATTAGTGTGGAAAAACCACTTTTCGCACTTGTGTTAGTGTTGAAAAACCACTTTTCGCACTTGTGTTAGTGTTGAAAAACCACTTTTCGCACTTGTGTTGGTGCAGGAAACCACTTTTGCACTTGTATTAGTGTGGAAAAAACACTTTTTGCACTTGTGATAGTGTTGAAAAACCACTTTTCGCACTTGTGTTAGTGTTGAAAAACCACTTTTCGCACTTGTGTTGGTGCAGTAAACCACTTTTGCACTTGTATTAGTGTGGAAAAAACACTTTTTGCACTTGTGATAGTGTTGAAAAACCACTTTTCGCACTTGTGTTAGTGTTGAAAAACCGCTTTTCGCACTTGTGTTGGTGCAGGAAACCGCTTTTGCACTTGTATTAGTGTGGAAAAACCACTTTTCGCACTTGTGTTAGTGTTGAAAAACCACTTTTCGCACTTGTGTTAGTGTTGAAAAACCACTTTTCGCACTTGTGTTAGTGTTGAAAAACCACTCTTCGCACTTGTGTTGGTGCAGGAAACCACTTTTGCACTTGTATTAGTGTGGAGAAAACACTTTTCGCACTTGTGTTAGTGTTGAAAAATCACTTTTCGCACTTGTGTTGGTGCAGGAAACCACTTTTGCACTTGTATTAGTGTGGAAAAAACACTTTTTGCACTGTGATAGTGTTGAAAAACCACTTTTCACACTTGTGTTAGTGTTGAAAAACCACTTTTCGCACTTGTGTTGGTGCAGGAAACCACTTTTGCACTTGTATTAGTGTGGAAAAAACACTTTTTGTACTTGTGATAGTGTTGAAAAACCACTTTTCGCACTTGTGTTAGTGTTGAAAAACCACTTTTCGCACTTGTGTTGGTGCAGGAAACCACTTTTGCACTTGTATTAGTGTGGAAAAACCACTTTTCGCACTTGTGTTAGTGTTGAAAAACCACTTTTTGCACTTGTGTTAGTGTTGAAAAACCACTTTTCGCACTTGTGTTGGTGCAGGAAACCACTTTTGCACTTGTATTAGTGTGGAAAAAACACTTTTTGCACTTGTGATAGTGTTGAAAAACCACTTTTCGCACTTGTGTTAGTGTTGAAAAACCACTTTTCGCACTTGTGTTGGTGCAGGAAACCACTTTTGCACTTGTATTAATGTTGAAAAACCACTTTTCGCACTTGTGTTAGTGTTGAAAAACCACTTTTCGCACTTGTGTTGGTGCAGGAAACCACTTTTGCACTTGTATTAGTGTGGAAAAAACACTTTTCGCACTTGTGTTAGTGTTGAAAAACCACTTTTCGCACTTGTGTTAGTGTCGAAAAACCACTTTTCGCACTTGTGTTGGTGCAGGAAACCACGTTTGCACTTGTATTAGTGTGGAAAAAACAATTTTCGCACTTGTGTTAGTGTTGAAAAACCACTTTTCGCACTTGTGTTGGTGCAGGAAACCACTTTTGCACTTGTATTAGTGTGGGAAAAACACTTTTTGCACTTGTGATAGTGTTGAAAAACCACTTTTCGCACTTGTGTTAGTGTTGAAAAACCACTTTTCGCACTTGTGTTGGTGCAGTAAACCACTTTTGCACTTGTATTAATGTGGAAAAACCACTTTTTGCACTTGTTAGTGTTGAAAAACCACTTTTCGCACTTGTGTTGGTGCAGGAAACCACTTTTGCACTTGTATTAGTGTGGAAAAACCACTTTTCGCACTTGTGTTGGTGCAGGAAACCACTTTTGCAATTGTATTTGTGTTGAAAAACCACTTTTTGCACTTGTGATAGTGTTGAAAAACCACTTTTCGCACTAGTGTTAGTGTTGAAAAACCACTTTTCGCACTTGTGTTGGTGCAAGACACCACTTTTCTCACTTGTGTTAGTGTTGAAAAACCACTTTTCGCACTTGTGTTAGTGTTGAAAAACCACTTTTCGCACTTGTGTTAGTGTTGAAAAACCACTTTTCACACTTGTGTTGGTGCAGTAAACCACTTTTGCACTTGTATTAGTGTGGAAAAAACACTTTTTGCACTTGTGATATTGTTGAAAAAACCACTTTTCGCACTTGTGTTAGTGTTGAAAAACCACTTTTCGCACTTGTGTTGGTGCAGCAAACCGCTTTTGCACTTGTATTAGTGTGGAAAACCACTTTTCGCACTTGTGTTAGTGTTGAAAAACCACTTTACGCACTTGTGTTAGTGTTCAAAAACCACTTTTCGCACTTGTGTTGGTGCAGGAAACCACTTTTGCACTTGTATTAGTGTGGAAAAAACACTTTTTGCACTTGTGATAGTGTTGAAAAACCACTTTTCGCACTTGTGTTAGTGTTGAAAAACCACTTTTCGCACTTGTGTTGGTGCAGGAAACCACTTTTGCACTTGTATTAGTGTGGAAAAACCACTTTTCGCACTTGTGTTAGTGTTGAGAAACCACCTTTCGCATTTGTGTGAGTGTTGAAAAACCACTTTTCGCACTTGTGTTGGTGCAGGAAACCACTTTTGCACTTGTATTAGTGTGGAAAAAACACTTTTTGCACTTGTGATAGTGTTGAAAAACCACTTTTCGCACTTGTGTTATTGTTGAAAAACCACTTTTCGCACTTGTGTTGGTGCAGGAAACCACTTTTGCACTTGTATTAGTGTGGAAAAAACACTTTTTGCACTTGTGATAGTGTTGAAAAACCACTTTTCGCACTTGTGTTGGTGCAGGAAACCACTTTTGCACTTGTATTAGTGTGGAAAAAACACTTTTTGCACTTGTGTTAGTGTTGAAAAACCACTTTTCGCACTTGTGTTAGTGTTGAAATACCACTTTTCGCACTTGTGTTGGTGCAGGAAACCACTTTTGCACTTGTATTTGTGTGGAAAAAACACTTTTTGCACTTGTGATAGTGTTGAAAAACCACTTTTCGCACTTGTGTTGGTGCAGGAAACCACTTTTGCAATTGTATTTGTGTTGAAAAAACACTTTTTGCACTTGTGATAGTGTTGAAAAACCACTTTTCGCACTTGTGTTAGTGTTGAAAAAATACTTTTCGCACTTGTGTTGGTGCAGTAAACCACTTTTGCACTTGTATTAGTGTGGAAAAAACACTTTTTGCACTTGTGATAGTGTTGAAAAACCACTTTTCGCAACTTGTGTTAGTCTTGAAAAACCACTTTTCGCACTTGTGTTGGTGCAGGAAACCACTTTTGCACTTGTATTAGTGTGGAAAAAACACTTTTTGCACTTGTGATAGTGTTGAAAAACCACTTTTCGCACTTGTGTTAGTGTTGAAAAACCACTTTTCGCACTTGTGTTGGTGCAGGAAACCACTTTTGCACTTGTATTAGTGTGGAAAAACCACTTTTCGCACTTGTGTTAGTGTTGAGAAACCACCTTTCGCATTTGTGTGAGTGTTGAAAAACCACTTTTCGCACTTGTGTTGGTGCAGGAAACCACTTTTGCACTTGTATTAGTGTGGAAAAAACACTTTTTGCACTTGTGATAGTGTTGAAAAACCACTTTTCGCACTTGTGTTATTGTTGAAAAACCACTTTTCGCACTTGTGTTGGTGCAGGAAACCACTTTTGCACTTGTATTAGTGTGGAAAAAACACTTTTTGCACTTGTGATAGTGTTGAAAAACCACTTTTCGCACTTGTGTTGGTGCAGGAAACCACTTTTGCACTTGTATTAGTGTGGAAAAAACACTTTTTGCACTTGTGTTAGTGTTGAAAAACCACTTTTCGCACTTGTGTTAGTGTTGAAATACCACTTTTCGCACTTGTGTTGGTGCAGGAAACCACTTTTGCACTTGTATTTGTGTGGAAAAAACACTTTTTGCACACGTGATAGTGTTGAAAAACCACTTTTCGCACTTGTGTTGGTGCAGGAAACCACTTTTGCAATTGTATTTGTGTTGAAAAAACACTTTTTGCACTTGTGATAGTGTTGAAAAACCACTTTTCGCACTTGTGTTAGTGTTGAAAAAACACTTTTCGCACTTGTGTTGGTGCAGTAAACCACTTTTGCACTTGTATTAGTGTGGAAAAAACACTTTTTGCACTTGTGATAGTGTTGAAAAACCACTTTTCGCACTTGTGTTAGTGTGGAAAAACCGCTTTTCGCACTTGTGTTGGTGCAGGAAACCGCTTTTCGCACTTGTGTCAGTGTTGAAAAACCACTTTTCGCACTTGTGTTAGTGTTGAAAAACCACTTTTCGCACTTGTGTTAGTGTTGAAAAACCACGCTTCGCACTTGTTAGTGTTGAAAAACCACTTTTGCACTTGTGTTGGTGCAGGAAACCACTTTTGCACTTGTGTTAGTGTTGAAAAACCACTTTTCGCACTTGTGTTAGTGTTGAAAAACCACTTTTCGCACTTGTGTTGGTGCAGGAAACCACTTTTGCACTTGTATTAGTGTGGAAAAACCACTTTTCGCACTTGTGTTAGTGTTGAAAAACCACTTTTCGCACTTGTGTTAGTGTTGAAAAACCACTTTTCGCACTTGTGTTGGTGCAGGAAACCACTTTTGCACTTGTATTAGTGTGGAAAAAACACTTTTTGCACTTGTGATAGTGTTGAAAAACCACTTTTCGCACTTGTGTTAGTGTTGAAAAACCACTTTTCGCACTTGTGTTGGTGCAGTAAACCACTTTTGCACTTGTATTAGTGTGGAAAAAACACTTTTTGCACTTGTGATAGTGTTGAAAAACCACTTTTCGCACTTGTGTTAGTGTTGAAAAACCGCTTTTCGCACTTGTGTTGGTGCAGGAAACCGCTTTTGCACTTGTATTAGTGTGGAAAAACCACTTTTCGCACTTGTGTTAGTGTTGAAAAACCACTTTTCGCACTTGTGTTAGTGTTGAAAAACCACTTTTCGCACTTGTGTTAGTGTTGAAAAACCACTCTTCGCACTTGTGTTGGTGCAGGAAACCACTTTTGCACTTGTATTAGTGTGGAGAAAACACTTTTCGCACTTGTGTTAGTGTTGAAAAATCACTTTTCGCACTTGTGTTGGTGCAGGAAACCACTTTTGCACTTGTATTAGTGTGGAAAAAACACTTTTTGCACTGTGATAGTGTTGAAAAACCACTTTTCACACTTGTGTTAGTGTTGAAAAACCACTTTTCGCACTTGTGTTGGTGCAGGAAACCACTTTTGCAATTGTATTTGTGTTGAAAAACCACTTTTTGCACTTGTGATAGTGTTGAAAAACCACTTTTCGCACTAGTGTTAGTGTTGAAAAACCACTTTTCGCACTTGTGTTGGTGCAAGAAACCACTTTTCTCACTTGTGTTAGTGTTGAAAAACCACTTTTCGCACTTGTGTTAGTGTTGAAAAACCACTTTTCGCACTTGTGTTAGTGTTGAAAAACCACTTTTCACACTTGTGTTGGTGCAGTAAACCACTTTTGCACTTGTATTAGTGTGGAAAAAACACTTTTTGCACTTGTGATAGTGTTGAAAAACCACTTTTCGCACTTGTGTTAGTGTTGAAAAACCACTTTTCGCACTTGTGTTGGTGCAGCAAACCGCTTTTGCACTTGTATTAGTGTGGAAAACCACTTTTCGCACTTGTGTTAGTGTTGAAAAACCACTTTACGCACTTGTGTTAGTGTTCAAAAACCACTTTTCGCACTTGTGTTGGTGCAGGAAACCACTTTTGCACTTGTATTAGTGTGGAAAAAACACTTTTTGCACTTGTGATAGTGTTGAAAAACCACTTTTCGCACTTGTGTTAGTGTTGAAAAACCACTTTTCGCACTTGTGTTGGTGCAGGAAACCACTTTTGCACTTGTATTAGTGTGGAAAAACCACTTTTCGCACTTGTGTTAGTGTTGAGAAACCACCTTTCGCATTTGTGTGAGTGTTGAAAAACCACTTTTCGCACTTGTGTTGGTGCAGGAAACCACTTTTGCACTTGTATTAGTGTGGAAAAAACACTTTTTGCACTTGTGATAGTGTTGAAAAACCACTTTTCGCACTTGTGTTATTGTTGAAAAACCACTTTTCGCACTTGTGTTGGTGCAGGAAACCACTTTTGCACTTGTATTAGTGTGGAAAAAACACTTTTTGCACTTGTGATAGTGTTGAAAAACCACTTTTCGCACTTGTGTTGGTGCAGGAAACCACTTTTGCACTTGTATTAGTGTGGAAAAAACACTTTTTGCACTTGTGTTAGTGTTGAAAAACCACTTTTCGCACTTGTGTTAGTGTTGAAATACCACTTTTTGCACTTGTGTTGGTGCAGGAAACCACTTTTGCACTTGTATTTGTGTGGAAAAAACACTTTTTGCACTTGTGATAGTGTTGAAAAACCACTTTTCGCACTTGTGTTGGTGCAGGAAACCACTTTTGCAATTGTATTTGTGTTGAAAAAACACTTTTTGCACTTGTGATAGTGTTGAAAAACCACTTTTCGCACTTGTGTTAGTGTTGAAAAAACACTTTTCGCACTTGTGTTGGTGCAGTAAACCACTTTTGCACTTGTATTAGTGTGGAAAAAACACTTTTTGCACTTGTGATAGTGATGAAAAACCACTTTTCGCACTTGTGTTAGTGTGGAAAAACCGCTTTTCGCACTTGTGTTGGTGCAGGAAACCGCTTTTCGCACTTGTGTCAGTGTTGAAAAACCACTTTTCGCACTTGTGTTAGTGTTGAAAAACCACTTTTCGCACTTGTGTTAGTGTTGAAAAACCACTCTTCGCACTTGTTAGTGTTGAAAAAACACTTTTGCACTTGTGTTGGTGCAGGAAACCACTTTTGCACTTGTGTTAGTGTTGAAAAACCACTTTTCGCACTTGTGTTAGTGTTGAAAAACCACTTTTCGCACTTGTGTTGGTGCAGGAAACCACTTTTGCACTTGTATTAGTGTGGAAAAACCACTTTTCGCACTTGTGTTAGTGTTGAAAAACCACTTTTCGCACTTGTGTTAGTGTTGAAAAACCACTTTTCGCACTTGTGTTGGTGCAGGAAACCACTTTTGCACTTGTATTAGTGTGGAAAAAACACTTTTTGCACTTGTGATAGTGTTGAAAAACCACTTTTCGCACTTGTGTTAGTGTTGAAAAACCACTTTTCGCACTTGTGTTGGTGCAGTAAACCACTTTTGCACTTGTATTAGTGTGGAAAAAACACTTTTTGCACTTGTGATAGTGTTGAAAAACCACTTTTCGCACTTGTGTTAGTGTTGAAAAACCGCTTTTCGCACTTGTGTTGGTGCAGGAAACCGCTTTTGCACTTGTATTAGTGTGGAAAAACCACTTTTCGCACTTGTGTTAGTGTTGAAAAACCACTTTTCGCACTTGTGTTAGTGTTGAAAAACCACTTTTCGCACTTGTGTTAGTGTTGAAAAACCACTCTTCGCACTTGTGTTGGTGCAGGAAACCACTTTTGCACTTGTATTAGTGTGGAGAAAACACTTTTCGCACTTGTGTTAGTGTTGAAAAATCACTTTTCGCACTTGTGTTGGTGCAGGAAACCACTTTTGCACTTGTATTAGTGTGGAAAAAACACTTTTTGCACTGTGATAGTGTTGAAAAACCACTTTTCACACTTGTGTTAGTGTTGAAAAACCACTTTTCGCACTTGTGTTGGTGCAGGAAACCACTTTTGCACTTGTATTAGTGTGGAAAAAACACTTTTTGTACTTGTGATAGTGTTGAAAAACCACTTTTCGCACTTGTGTTAGTGTTGAAAAACCACTTTTCGCACTTGTGTTGGTGCAGGAAACCACTTTTGCACTTGTATTAGTGTGGAAAAACCACTTTTCGCACTTGTGTTAGTGTTGAAAAACCACTTTTTGCACTTGTGTTAGTGTTGAAAAACCACTTTTCGCACTTGTGTTGGTGCAGGAAACCACTTTTGCACTTGTATTAGTGTGGAAAAAACACTTTTTGCACTTGTGATAGTGTTGAAAAACCACTTTTCGCACTTGTGTTAGTGTTGAAAAACCACTTTTCGCACTTGTGTTGGTGCAGGAAACCACTTTTGCACTTGTATTAGTGTGGGAAAACCACTTTTTGCACTTGTGATAGTGTTGAAAAACCACTTTTCGCACTTGTGTTGGTGCAAGAAACCACTTTTCGCACTTGTGTTAGTGTTGAAAAACCACTTTTCGCACTTGTGTTAGTGTTGAAAAACCACTTTTTGCACTTGTGTTAGTGTTGAAAAACCACTTTTCGCACTTGTGTTGGTGCAGGAAACCACTTTTGCACTTGTATTAGTGTGGAAAAAACACTTTTCGCACTTGTGTTAGTGTTGAAAAACCACTTTTCGCACTTGTGTTTGTGTCGAAAAACCACTTTTCGCACTTGTGTTGGTGTAGGAAACCACGTTTGCACTTGTATTAGTGTGGAAAAAACAATTTTCGCACTTGTGATAGTGTTGAAAAACCACTTTTCGCACTTGTGTTAGTGTTGAAAAACCACTTTTCGCACTTGTGTTGGTGTAGGAAACCAGTTTTGCACTTGTATTAGTGTGGGAAAACCACTTTTTGCACTTGTGATAGTGTTGAAAAACCACTTTTCGCACTTGTGTTAGTGTTGAAAAACCACTTTTCACACTTGTGTTGGTGCAAGAAACCACTTACGCACTTGTGTTAGTGTTGAAAAACCACTTTTCGCACTTGTGTTAGTGTTGAAAAACCACTTTTCGCACTTGTGTTAGTGTTGAAAAACCACTTTTCGCACTTGTGTTGGTGCAGGAAACCACTTTTGCACTTGTATTAGTGTGGGAAAAACACTTTTCGCACTTGTGTTAATGTTGAAAAACCACTTTTCGCACTTGTGTTAGTGTTGAAAAACCACTTTTCGCACTTGTGTTGGTGCAGGAAAGCACTTTTGCACTTGTATTAGTGTGGAAAAAACACTTTTCGCACTTATGTTAGTGTTGAAAAACACTTTTCGCACTTGTGCTGGTGCAGGAAACCACTTTTGCACTTGTATTAGTGTGGAAAAAACACTTTTCGCACTTGTGGTAGTGTTGATAAACCACTTTTCGCAATTGTGTTAGCGTTGAAAAACCACTTTTCACACTTGTGTTGGTGCAGTAAACCACTTTTGCACTTGTATTAGTGTGGAAAAAACACTTTTTGCACTTGTGATAGTGTTGAAAAACCACTTTTCGCACTTGTGTTAGTGTTGAAAAACCACTTTTCGCACTTGTGTTGGTGCAGCAAACCGCTTTTGCACTTGTATTAGTGTGGAAAACCACTTTTCGCACTTGTGTTAGTGTTGAAAAACCACTTTACGCACTTGTGTTAGTGTTCAAAAACCACTTTTCGCACTTGTGTTGGTGCAGGAAACCACTTTTGCACTTGTATTAGTGTGGAAAAAACACTTTTTGCACTTGTGATAGTGTTGAAAAACCACTTTTCGCAATTGTGTTAGTGTTGAAAAACCACTTTTCGCACTTGTGTTGGTGCAGGAAACCACTTTTGCACTTGTATTAGTGTGGAAAAACCACTTTTCGCACTTGTGTTAGTGTTGAGAAACCACCTTTCGCATTTGTGTGAGTGTTGAAAAACCACTTTTCGCACTTGTGTTGGTGCAGGAAACCACTTTTGCACTTGTATTAGTGTGGAAAAAACACTTTTTGCACTTGTGATAGTGTTGAAAAACCACTTTTCGCACTTGTTAGTGTTGAAAAACCACTTTTGCACTTGTGTTGGTGCAGGAAACCACTTTTGCACTTGTGTTAGTGTTGAAAAACCACTTTTCGCACTTGTGTTAGTGTTGAAAAACCACTTTTCGCACTTGTGTTGGTGCAGGAAACCACTTTTGCACTTGTATTAGTGTGGAAAAACCACTTTTCGCACTTGTGTTAGTGTTGAAAAACCACTTTTCGCACTTGTGTTAGTGTTGAAAAACCACTTTTCGCACTTGTGTTGGTGCAGGAAACCACTTTTGCACTTGTATTAGTGTGGAAAAAACACTTTTTGCACTTGTGATAGTGTTGAAAAACCACTTTTCGCACTTGTGTTAGTGTTGAAAAACCACTTTTCGCACTTGTGTTGGTGCAGTAAACCACTTTTGCACTTGTATTAGTGTGGAAAAAACACTTTTTGCACTTGTGATAGTGTTGAAAAACCACTTTTCGCACTTGTGTTAGTGTTGAAAAACCGCTTTTCGCACTTGTGTTGGTGCAGGAAACCGCTTTTGCACTTGTATTAGTGTGGAAAAACCACTTTTCGCACTTGTGTTAGTGTTGAAAAACCACTTTTCGCACTTGTGTTAGTGTTGAAAAACCACTTTTCGCACTTGTGTTAGTGTTGAAAAACCACTCTTCGCACTTGTGTTGGTGCAGGAAACCACTTTTGCACTTGTATTAGTGTGGAGAAAACACTTTTCGCACTTGTGTTAGTGTTGAAAAATCACTTTTCGCACTTGTGTTGGTGCAGGAAACCACTTTTGCACTTGTATTAGTGTGGAAAAAACACTTTTTGCACTGTGATAGTGTTGAAAAACCACTTTTCACACTTGTGTTAGTGTTGAAAAACCACTTTTCGCACTTGTGTTGGTGCAGGAAACCACTTTTGCACTTGTATTAGTGTGGAAAAAACACTTTTTGTACTTGTGATAGTGTTGAAAAACCACTTTTCGCACTTGTGTTAGTGTTGAAAAACCACTTTTCGCACTTGTGTTGGTGCAGGAAACCACTTTTGCACTTGTATTAGTGTGGAAAAACCACTTTTCGCACTTGTGTTAGTGTTGAAAAACCACTTTTTGCACTTGTGTTAGTGTTGAAAAACCACTTTTCGCACTTGTGTTGGTGCAGGAAACCACTTTTGCACTTGTATTAGTGTGGAAAAAACACTTTTTGCACTTGTGATAGTGTTGAAAAACCACTTTTCGCACTTGTGTTAGTGTTGAAAAACCACTTTTCGCACTTGTGTTGGTGCAGGAAACCACTTTTGCACTTGTATTAGTGTGGGAAAACCACTTTTTGCACTTGTGATAGTGTTGAAAAACCACTTTTCGCACTTGTGTTGGTGCAAGAAACCACTTTTCGCACTTGTGTTAGTGTTGAAAAACCACTTTTCGCACTTGTGTTAGTGTTGAAAAACCACTTTTTGCACTTGTGTTAGTGTTGAAAAACCACTTTTCGCACTTGTGTTGGTGCAGGAAACCACTTTTGCACTTGTATTAGTGTGGAAAAAACACTTTTCGCACTTGTGTTAGTGTTGAAAAACCACTTTTCGCACTTGTGTTAGTGTCGAAAAACCACTTTTCGCACTTGTGTTGGTGCAGGAAACCACGTTTGCACTTGTATTAGTGTGGAAAAAACAATTTTCGCACTTGTGATAGTGTTGAAAAACCACTTTTCGCACTTGTGTTAGTGTTGAAAAACCACTTTTCGCACTTGTGTTGGTGTAGGAAACCAGTTTTGCACTTGTATTAGTGTGGGAAAACCACTTTTTGCACTTGTGATAGTGTTGAAAAACCACTTTTCGCACTTGTGTTAGTGTTGAAAAACCACTTTTCACACTTGTGTTGGTGCAAGAAACCACTTACGCACTTGTGTTAGTGTTGAAAAACCACTTTTCGCACTTGTGTTAGTGTTGAAAAACCACTTTTCGCACTTGTGTTAGTGTTGAAAAACCACTTTTCGCACTTGTGTTGGTGCAGGAAACCACTTTTGCACTTGTATTAGTGTGGAAAAAACACTTTTCGCACTTGTGTTAATGTTGAAAAACCACTTTTCGCACTTGTGTTAGTGTTGAAAAACCACTTTTCGCACTTGTGTTGGTGCAGGAAAGCACTTTTGCACTTGTATTAGTGTGGAAAAAACACTTTTCGCACTTATGTTAGTGTTGAAAAACACTTTTCGCACTTGTGTTGGTGCAGGAAACCACTTTTGCACTTGTATTAGTGTGGAAAAAACACTTTTCGCACTTGTGGTAGTGTTGATAAACCACTTTTCGCAATTGTGTTAGCGTTGAAAAACCACTTTTCACACTTGTGTTGGTGCAGTAAACCACTTTTGCACTTGTATTAGTGTGGAAAAAACACTTTTTGCACTTGTGATAGTGTTGAAAAACCACTTTTCGCACTTGTGTTAGTGTTGAAAAACCACTTTTCGCACTTGTGTTGGTGCAGCAAACCGCTTTTGCACTTGTATTAGTGTGGAAAACCACTTTTCGCACTTGTGTTAGTGTTGAAAAACCACTTTACGCACTTGTGTTAGTGTTCAAAAACCACTTTTCGCACTTGTGTTGGTGCAGGAAACCACTTTTGCACTTGTATTAGTGTGGAAAAAACACTTTTTGCACTTGTGATAGTGTTGAAAAACCACTTTTCGCACTTGTGTTAGTGTTGAAAAACCACTTTTCGCACTTGTGTTGGTGCAGGAAACCACTTTTGCACTTGTATTAGTGTGGAAAAACCACTTTTCGCACTTGTGTTAGTGTTGAGAAACCACCTTTCGCATTTGTGTGAGTGTTGAAAAACCACTTTTCGCACTTGTGTTGGTGCAGGAAACCACTTTTGCACTTGTATTAGTGTGGAAAAAACACTTTTTGCACTTGTGATAGTGTTGAAAAACCACTTTTCGCACTTGTGTTATTGTTGAAAAACCACTTTTCGCACTTGTGTTGGTGCAGGAAACCACTTTTGCACTTGTATTAGTGTGGAAAAAACACTTTTTGCACTTGTGATAGTGTTGAAAAACCACTTTTCGCACTTGTGTTGGTGCAGGAAACCACTTTTGCACTTGTATTAGTGTGGAAAAAACACTTTTTGCACTTGTGTTAGTGTTGAAAAACCACTTTTCGCACTTGTGTTAGTGTTGAAATACCACTTTTCGCACTTGTGTTGGTGCAGGAAACCACTTTTGCACTTGTATTTGTGTGGAAAAAACACTTTTTGCACTTGTGATAGTGTTGAAAAACCACTTTTCGCACTTGTGTTGGTGCAGGAAACCACTTTTGCAATTGTATTTGTGTTGAAAAAACACTTTTTGCACTTGTGATAGTGTTGAAAAACCACTTTTCGCACTTGTGTTAGTGTTGAAAAAACACTTTTCGCACTTGTGTTGGTGCAGTAAACCACTTTTGCACTTGTATTAGTGTGGAAAAAACACTTTTTGCACTTGTGATAGTGTTGAAAAACCACTTTTCGCACTTGTGTTAGTGTGGAAAAACCGCTTTTCGCACTTGTGTTGGTGCAGGAAACCGCTTTTCGCACTTGTGTCAGTGTTGAAAAACCACTTTTCGCACTTGTGTTAGTGTTGAAAAACCACTTTTCGCACTTGTGTTAGTGTTGAAAAACCACTCTTCGCACTTGTTAGTGTTGAAAAACCACTTTTGCACTTGTGTTGGTGCAGGAAACCACTTTTGCACTTGTGTTAGTGTTGAAAAACCACTTTTCGCACTTGTGTTAGTGTTGAAAAACCACTTTTCGCACTTGTGTTGGTGCAGGAAACCACTTTTGCACTTGTATTAGTGTGGAAAAACCACTTTTCGCACTTGTGTTAGTGTTGAAAAACCACTTTTCGCACTTGTGTTGGTGCAGGAAACCACTTTTGCACTTGTATTAGTGTGGAAAAAACACTTTTTGCACTTGTGATAGTGTTGAAAAACCACTTTTCGCACTTGTGCTAGTGTTGAAAAACCACTTTTCGCACTTGTGTTGGTGCAGTAAACCACTTTTGCACTTGTATTAGTGTGGAAAAAACACTTTTTGCACTCGTGATAGTGTTGAAAAACCACTTTTCGCACTTGTGTTAGTGTTGAAAAACCGCTTTTCGCACTTGTGTTGGTGCAGGAAACCGCTTTTGCACTTGTATTAGTGTGGAAAAACCACTTTTCGCACTTGTGTTAGTGTTGAAAAACCACTTTTCGCACTTGTGTTAGTGTTGAAAAACCACTTTTCGCACTTGTGTTAGTGTTGAAAAACCACTCTTCGCACTTGTGTTGGTGCAGGAAACCACTTTTGCACTTGTATTAGTGTGGAGAAAACACTTTTCGCACTTGTGTTAGTGTTGAAAAATCACTTTTCGCACTTGTGTTGGTGCAGGAAACCACTTTTGCACTTGTATTAGTGTGGAAAAAACACTTTTTGCACTGTGATAGTGTTGAAAAACCACTTTTCACACTTGTGTTAGTGTTGAAAAACCACTTTTCGCACTTGTGTTGGTGCAGGAAACCACTTTTGCACTTGTATTAGTGTGGAAAAAACACTTTTTGTACTTGTGATAGTGTTGAAAAACCACTTTTCGCACTTGTGTTAGTGTTGAAAAACCACTTTTCGCACTTGTGTTGGTGCAGGAAACCACTTTTGCACTTGTATTAGTGTGGAAAAACCACTTTTCGCACTTGTGTTAGTGTTGAAAAACCACTTTTTGCACTTGTGTTAGTGTTGAAAAACCACTTTTCGCACTTGTGTTGGTGCAGGAAACCACTTTTGCACTTGTATTAGTGTGGAAAAAACACTTTTTGCACTTGTGATAGTGTTGAAAAACCACTTTTCGCACTTGTGTTAGTGTTGAAAAACCACTTTTCGCACTTGTGTTGGTGCAGGAAACCACTTTTGCACTTGTATTAATGTTGAAAAACCACTTTTCGCACTTGTGTTAGTGTTGAAAAACCACTTTTCGCACTTGTGTTGGTGCAGGAAACCACTTTTGCACTTGTATTAGTGTGGAAAAAACACTTTTCGCACTTGTGTTAGTGTTGAAAAACCACTTTTCGCACTTGTGTTAGTGTCGAAAAACCACTTTTCGCACTTGTGTTGGTGCAGGAAACCACGTTTGCACTTGTATTAGTGTGGAAAAAACAATTTTCGCACTTGTGTTAGTGTTGAAAAACCACTTTTCGCACTTGTGTTGGTGCAGGAAACCACTTTTGCACTTGTATTAGTGTGGGAAAAACACTTTTTGCACTTGTGATAGTGTTGAAAAACCACTTTTCGCACTTGTGTTAGTGTTGAAAAACCACTTTTCGCACTTGTGTTGGTGCAGTAAACCACTTTTGCACTTGTATTAATGTGGAAAAACCACTTTTTGCACTTGTTAGTGTTGAAAAACCACTTTTCGCACTTGTGTTGGTGCAGGAAACCACTTTTGCACTTGTATTAGTGTGGAAAAACCACTTTTCGCACTTGTGTTGGTGCAGGAAACCACTTTTGCAATTGTATTTGTGTTGAAAAACCACTTTTTGCACTTGTGATAGTGTTGAAAAACCACTTTTCGCACTAGTGTTAGTGTTGAAAAACCACTTTTCGCACTTGTGTTGGTGCAAGAAACCACTTTTCTCACTTGTGTTAGTGTTGAAAAACCACTTTTCGCACTTGTGTTAGTGTTGAAAAACCACTTTTCGCACTTGTGTTAGTGTTGAAAAACCACTTTTCACACTTGTGTTGGTGCAGTAAACCACTTTTGCACTTGTATTAGTGTGGAAAAAACACTTTTTGCACTTGTGATAGTGTTGAAAAACCACTTTTCGCACTTGTGTTAGTGTTGAAAAACCACTTTTCGCACTTGTGTTGGTGCAGCAAACCGCTTTTGCACTTGTATTAGTGTGGAAAACCACTTTTCGCACTTGTGTTAGTGTTGAAAAACCACTTTACGCACTTGTGTTAGTGTTCAAAAACCACTTTTCGCACTTGTGTTGGTGCAGGAAACCACTTTTGCACTTGTATTAGTGTGGAAAAAACACTTTTTGCACTTGTGATAGTGTTGAAAAACCACTTTTCGCACTTGTGTTAGTGTTGAAAAACCACTTTTCGCACTTGTGTTGGTGCAGGAAACCACTTTTGCACTTGTATTAGTGTGGAAAAACCACTTTTCGCACTTGTCTTAGTGTTGAGAAACCACCTTTCGCATTTGTGTGAGTGTTGAAAAACCACTTTTCGCACTTGTGTTGGTGCAGGAAACCACTTTTGCACTTGTATTAGTGTGGAAAAAACACTTTTTGCACTTGTGATAGTGTTGAAAAACCACTTTTCGCACTTGTGTTATTGTTGAAAAACCACTTTTCGCACTTGTGTTGGTGCAGGAAACCACTTTTGCACTTGTATTAGTGTGGAAAAAACACTTTTTGCACTTGTGATAGTGTTGAAAAACCACTTTTCGCACTTGTGTTGGTGCAGGAAACCACTTTTGCACTTGTATTAGTGTGGAAAAAACACTTTTTGCACTTGTGTTAGTGTTGAAAAACCACTTTTCGCACTTGTGTTAGTGTTGAAATACCACTTTTCGCACTTGTGTTGGTGCAGGAAACCACTTTTGCACTTGTATTTGTGTGGAAAAAACACTTTTTGCACTTGTGATGGTGTTGAAAAACCACTTTTCGCACTTGTGTTGGTGCAGGAAACCACTTTTGCAATTGTATTTGTGTTGAAAAAACACTTTTTGCACTTGTGATAGTGTTGAAAAACCACTTTTCGCACTTGTGTTAGTGTTGAAAAAACACTTTTCGCACTTGTGTTGGTGCAGTAAACCACTTTTGCACTTGTATTAGTGTGGAAAAAACACTTTTTGCACTTGTGATAGTGTTGAAAAACCACTTTTCGCACTTGTGTTAGTGTGGAAAAACCGCTTTTCGCACTTGTGTTGGTGCAGGAAACCGCTTTTCGCACTTGTGTCAGTGTTGAAAAACCACTTTTCGCACTTGTGTTAGTGTTGAAAAACCACTTTTCGCACTTGTGTTAGTGTTGAAAAACCACGCTTCGCACTTGTTAGTGTTGAAAAACCACTTTTGCACTTGTGTTGGTGCAGGAAACCACTTTTGCACTTGTGTTAGTGTTGAAAAACCACTTTTCGCACTTGTGTTAGTGTTGAAAAACCACTTTTCGCACTTGTGTTGGTGCAGGAAACCACTTTTGCACTTGTATTAGTGTGGAAAAACCACTTTTCGCACTTGTGTTAGTGTTGAAAAACCACTTTTCGCACTTGTGTTAGTGTTGAAAAACCACTTTTCGCACTTGTGTTGGTGCAGGAAACCACTTTTGCACTTGTATTAGTGTGGAAAAAACACTTTTTGCACTTGTGATAGTGTTGAAAAACCACTTTTCGCACTTGTGTTAGTGTTGAAAAACCACTTTTCGCACTTGTGTTGGTGCAGTAAACCACTTTTGCACTTGTATTAGTGTGGAAAAAACACTTTTTGCACTTGTGATAGTGTTGAAAAACCACTTTTCGCACTTGTGTTAGTGTTGAAAAACCGCTTTTCGCACTTGTGTTGGTGCAGGAAACCGCTTTTGCACTTGTATTAGTGTGGAAAAACCACTTTTCGCACTTGTGTTAGTGTTGAAAAACCACTTTTCGCACTTGTGTTAGTGTTGAAAAACCACTTTTCGCACTTGTGTTAGTGTTGAAAAACCACTCTTCGCACTTGTGTTGGTGCAGGAAACCACTTTTGCACTTGTATTAGTGTGGAGAAAACACTTTTCGCACTTGTGTTAGTGTTGAAAAATCACTTTTCGCACTTGTGTTGGTGCAGGAAACCACTTTTGCACTTGTATTAGTGTGGAAAAAACACTTTTTGCACTGTGATAGTGTTGAAAAACCACTTTTCACACTTGTGTTAGTGTTGAAAAACCACTTTTCGCACTTGTGTTGGTGCAGGAAACCACTTTTGCAATTGTATTTGTGTTGAAAAACCACTTTTTGCACTTGTGATAGTGTTGAAAAACCACTTTTCGCACTAGTGTTAGTGTTGAAAAACCACTTTTCGCACTTGTGTTGGTGCAAGAAACCACTTTTCTCACTTGTGTTAGTGTTGAAAAACCACTTTTCACACTTGTGTTAGTGTTGAAAAACCACTTTTCGCACTTGTGTTAGTGTTGAAAAACCACTTTTCACACTTGTGTTGGTGCAGTAAACCACTTTTGCACTTGTATTAGTGTGGAAAAAACACTTTTTGCACTTGTGATAGTGTTGAAAAACCACTTTTCGCACTTGTGTTAGTGTTGAAAAACCACTTTTCGCACTTGTGTTGGTGCAGCAAACCGCTTTTGCACTTGTATTAGTGTGGAAAACCACTTTTCGCACTTGTGTTAGTGTTGAAAAACCACTTTACGCACTTGTGTTAGTGTTCAAAAACCACTTTTCGCACTTGTGTTGGTGCAGGAAACCACTTTTGCACTTGTATTAGTGTGGAAAAAACACTTTTTGCACTTGTGATAGTGTTGAAAAACCACTTTTCGCACTTGTGTTAGTGTTGAAAAACCACTTTTCGCACTTGTGTTGGTGCAGGAAACCACTTTTGCACTTGTATTAGTGTGGAAAAACCACTTTTCGCACTTGTGTTAGTGTTGAGAAACCACCTTTCGCATTTGTGTGAGTGTTGAAAAACCACTTTTCGCACTTGTGTTGGTGCAGGAAACCACTTTTGCACTTGTATTAGTGTGGAAAAAACACTTTTTGCACTTGTGATAGTGTTGAAAAACCACTTTTCGCACTTGTGTTATTGTTGAAAAACCACTTTTCGCACTTGTGTTGGTGCAGGAAACCACTTTTGCACTTGTATTAGTGTGGAAAAAACACTTTTTGCACTTGTGATAGTGTTGAAAAACCACTTTTCGCACTTGTGTTGGTGCAGGAAACCACTTTTGCACTTGTATTAGTGTGGAAAAAACACTTTTTGCACTTGTGTTAGTGTTGAAAAACCACTTTTCGCACTTGTGTTAGTGTTGAAACACCACTTTTCGCACTTGTGTTGGTGCAGGAAACCACTTTTGCACTTGTATTTGTGTGGAAAAAACACTTTTTGCACTTGTGATAGTGTTGAAAAACCACTTTTCGCACTTGTGTTGGTGCAGGAAACCACTTTTGCAATTGTATTTGTGTTGAAAAAACACTTTTTGCACTTGTGATAGTGTTGAAAAACCACTTTTCGCACTTGTGTTAGTGTTGAAAAAACACTTTTCGCACTTGTGTTGGTGCAGTAAACCACTTTTGCACTTGTATTAGTGTGGAAAAAACACTTTTTGCACTTGTGATAGTGATGAAAAACCACTTTTCGCACTTGTGTTAGTGTGGAAAAACCGCTTTTCGCACTTGTGTTGGTGCAGGAAACCGCTTTTCGCACTTGTGTCAGTGTTGAAAAACCACTTTTCGCACTTGTGTTAGTGTTGAAAAACCACTTTTCGCACTTGTGTTAGTGTTGAAAAACCATTCTTCGCACTTGTTAGTGTTGAAAAAACACTTTTGCACTTGTGTTGGTGCAGGAAACCACTTTTGCACTTGTGTTAGTGTTGAAAAACCACTTTTCGCACTTGTGTTAGTGTTGAAAAACCACTTTTCGCACTTGTGTTGGTGCAGGAAACCACTTTTGCACTTGTATTAGTGTGGAAAAACCACTTTTCGCACTTGTGTTAGTGTTGAAAAACCACTTTTCGCACTTGTGTTAGTGTTGAAAAACCACTTTTCGCACTTGTGTTGGTGCAGGAAACCACTTTTGCACTTGTATTAGTGTGGAAAAAACACTTTTTGCACTTGTGATAGTGTTGAAAAACCACTTTTCGCACTTGTGTTAGTGTTGAAAAACCACTTTTCGCACTTGTGTTGGTGCAGTAAACCACTTTTGCACTTGTATTAGTGTGGAAAAAACACTTTTTGCACTTGTGATAGTGTTGAAAAACCACTTTTCGCACTTGTGTTAGTGTTGAAAAACCGCTTTTCGCACTTGTGTTGGTGCAGGAAACCGCTTTTGCACTTGTATTAGTGTGGAAAAACCACTTTTCGCACTTGTGTTAGTGTTGAAAAACCACTTTTCGCACTTGTGTTAGTGTTGAAAAACCACTTTTCGCACTTGTGTTAGTGTTGAAAAACCACTCTTCGCACTTGTGTTGGTGCAGGAAACCACTTTTGCACTTGTATTAGTGTGGAGAAAACACTTTTCGCACTTGTGTTAGTGTTGAAAAATCACTTTTCGCACTTGTGTTGGTGCAGGAAACCACTTTTGCACTTGTATTAGTGTGGAAAAAACACTTTTTGCACTGTGATAGTGTTGAAAAACCACTTTTGACACTTGTGTTAGTGTTGAAAAACCACTTTTCGCACTTGTGTTGGTGCAGGAAACCACTTTTGCACTTGTATTAGTGTGGAAAAAACACTTTTTGCACTTGTATTTGTGTGGAAAAAACACTTTTTGCACTTGTGATAGTGTTGAAAAACCACTTTTCGCACTTGTGTTGGTGCAGGAAACCACTTTTGCAATTGTATTTGTGTTGAAAAAACACTTTTTGCACTTGTGATAGTGTTGAAAAACCACTTTTCGCACTTGTGTTAGTGTTGAAAAAACACTTTTCGCACTTGTGTTGGTGCAGTAAACCACTTTTGCACTTGTATTAGTGTGGAAAAAACACTTTTTGCACTTGTGATAGTGTTGAAAAACCACTTTTCGCACTTGTGTTAGTGTGGAAAAACCGCTTTTCGCACTTGTGTTGGTGCAGGAAACCGCTTTTCGCACTTGTGTCAGTGTTGAAAAACCACTTTTCGCACTTGTGTTAGTGTTGAAAAACCACTTTTCGCACTTGTGTTAGTGTTGAAAAACCACGCTTCGCACTTGTTAGTGTTGAAAAACCACTTTTGCACTTGTGTTGGTGCAGGAAACCACTTTTGCACTTGTGTTAGTGTTGAAAAACCACTTTTCGCACTTGTGTTAGTGTTGAAAAACCACTTTTCGCACTTGTGTTGGTGCAGGAAACCACTTTTGCACTTGTATTAGTGTGGAAAAACCACTTTTCGCACTTGTGTTAGTGTTGAAAAACCACTTTTCGCACTTGTGTTGGTGCAGGAAACCACTTTTGCACTTGTATTAGTGTGGAAAAAACACTTTTTGCACTTGTGATAGTGTTGAAAAACCACTTTTCGCACTTGTGTTAGTGTTGAAAAACCACTTTTCGCACTTGTGTTGGTGCAGTAAACCACTTTTGCACTTGTATTAGTGTGGAAAAAACACTTTTTGCACTTGTGATAGTGTTGAAAAACCACTTTTCGCACTTGTGTTAGTGTTGAAAAACCGCTTTTCGCACTTGTGTTGGTGCAGGAAACCGCTTTTGCACTTGTATTAGTGTGGAAAAACCACTTTTCGCACTTGTGTTAGTGTTGAAAAACCACTTTTCGCACTTGTGTTAGTGTTGAAAAACCACTTTTCGCACTTGTGTTAGTGTTGAAAAACCACTCTTCGCACTTGTGTTGGTGCAGGAAACCACTTTTGCACTTGTATTAGTGTGGAGAAAACACTTTTCGCACTTGTGTTAGTGTTGAAAAATCACTTTTCGCACTTGTGTTGGTGCAGGAAACCACTTTTGCACTTGTATTAGTGTGGAAAAAACACTTTTTGCACTGTCATAGTGTTGAAAAACCACTTTTCACACTTGTGTTAGTGTTGAAAAACCACTTTTCGCACTTGTGTTGGTGCAGGAAACCACTTTTGCACTTGTATTAGTGTGGAAAAAACACTTTTTGTACTTGTGATAGTGTTGAAAAACCACTTTTCGCACTTGTGTTAGTGTTGAAAAACCACTTTTCGCACTTGTGTTGGTGCAGGAAACCACTTTTGCACTTGTATTAGTGTGGAAAAACCACTTTTCGCACTTGTGTTAGTGTTGAAAAACCACTTTTTGCACTTGTGTTAGTGTTGAAAAACCACTTTTCGCACTTGTGTTGGTGCAGGAAACCACTTTTGCACTTGTATTAGTGTGGAAAAAACACTTTTTGCACTTGTGATAGTGTTGAAAAACCACTTTTCGCACTTGTGTTAGTGTTGAAAAACCACTTTTCGCACTTGTGTTGGTGCAGGAAACCACTTTTGCACTTGTATTAATGTTGAAAAACCACTTTTCGCACTTGTGTTAGTGTTGAAAAACCACTTTTCGCACTTGTGTTGGTGCAGGAAACCACTTTTGCACTTGTATTAGTGTGGAAAAAACACTTTTCGCACTTGTGTTAGTGTTGAAAAACCACTTTTCGCACTTGTGTTAGTGTCGAAAAACCACTTTTCGCACTTGTGTTGGTGCAGGAAACCACGTTTGCACTTGTATTAGTGTGGAAAAAACAATTTTCGCACTTGTGTTAGTGTTGAAAAACCACTTTTCGCACTTGTGTTGGTGCAGGAAACCACTTTTGCACTTGTATTAGTGTGGGAAAAACACTTTTTGCACTTGTGATAGTGTTGAAAAACCACTTTTCGCACTTGTGTTAGTGTTGAAAAACCACTTTTCGCACTTGTGTTGGTGCAGTAAACCACTTTTGCACTTGTATTAATGTGGAAAAACCACTTTTTGCACTTGTTAGTGTTGAAAAACCACTTTTCGCACTTGTGTTGGTGCAGGAAACCACTTTTGCACTTGTATTAGTGTGGAAAAACCACTTTTCGCACTTGTGTTGGTGCAGGAAACCACTTTTGCAATTGTATTTGTGTTGAAAAACCACTTTTTGCACTTGTGATAGTGTTGAAAAACCACTTTTCGCACTTGTGTTGGTGCAAGAAACCACTTTTCTCACTTGTGTTAGTGTTGAAAAACCACTTTTCGCACTTGTGTTAGTGTTGAAAAACCACTTTTCGCACTTGTGTTAGTGTTGAAAAACCACTTTTCGCACTTGTGTTGGTGCAGGAAACCACTTTTGCACTTGTATTAGTGTGGAAAAAACACTTTTCGCACTTGTGTTAATGTTGAAAAACCACTTTTCGCACTTGTGTTAGTGTTGAAAAACCACTTTTCGCACTTGTGTTGGTGCAGGAAACCACTTTTGCACTTGTATTAGTGTGGAAAAAACTCTTTTTGCACTTGTGATAGTGTTGAAAAACCACTTTTCGCACTTGTGTTATTGTTGAAAAACCACTTTTCGCACTTGTGTTGGTGCAGGAAACCACTTTTGCACTTGTATTAGTGTGGAAAAAACACTTTTTGCACTTGTGATAGTGTTGAAAAACCACTTTTCGCACTTGTGTTGGTGCAGGAAACCACTTTTGCACTTGTATTAGTGTGGAAAAAACACTTTTTGCACTTGTGTTAGTGTTGAAAAACCACTTTTCGCACTTGTGTTAGTGTTGAAATACCACTTTTCGCACTTGTGTTGGTGCAGGAAACCACTTTTGCACTTGTATTTGTGTGGAAAAAACACTTTTTGCACTTGTGATAGTGTTGAAAAACCACTTTTCGCACTTGTGTTGGTGCAGGAAACCACTTTTGCAATTGTATTTGTGTTGAAAAAACACTTTTTGCACTTGTGATAGTGTTGAAAAACCACTTTTCGCACTTGTGTTAGTGTTGAAAAAACACTTTTCGCACTTGTGTTGGTGCAGTAAACCACTTTTGCACTTGTATTAGTGTGGAAAAAACACTTTTTGCACTTGTGATAGTGTTGAAAAACCACTTTTCGCACTTGTGTTAGTGTGGAAAAACCGCTTTTCGCACTTGTGTTGGTGCAGGAAACCGCTTTTCGCACTTGTGTCAGTGTTGAAAAACCACTTTTCGCACTTGTGTTAGTGTTGAAAAACCACTTTTCGCACTTGTGTTAGTGTTGAAAAACCACACTTCGCACTTGTTAGTGTTGAAAAACCACTTTTGCACTTGTGTTGGTGCAGGAAACCACTTTTGCACTTGTGTTAGTGTTGAAAAACCACTTTTCGCACTTGTGTTAGTGTTGAAAAACCACTTTTCGCACTTGTGTTGGTGCAGGAAACCACTTTTGCACTTGTATTAGTGTGGAAAAACCACTTTTCGCACTTGTGTTAGTGTTGAAAAACCACTTTTCGCACTTGTGTTAGTGTTGAAAAACCACTTTTCGCACTTGTGTTGGTGCAGGAAACCACTTTTGCACTTGTATTAGTGTGGAAAAAACACTTTTTGCACTTGTGATAGTGTTGAAAAACCACTTTTCGCACTTGTATTAGTGTTGAAAAACCACTTTTCGCACTTGTGTTGGTGCAGTAAACCACTTTTGCACTTGTATTAGTGTGGAAAAAACACTTTTTGCACTTGTGATAGTGTTGAAAAACCACTTTTCGCACTTGTGTTAGTGTTGAAAAACCGCTTTTCGCACTTGTGTTGGTGCAGGAAACCGCTTTTGCACTTGTATTAGTGTGGAAAAACCACTTTTCGCACTTGTGTTAGTGTTGAAAAACCACTTTTCGCACTTGTGTTAGTGTTGAAAAACCACTTTTCGCACTTGTGTTAGTGTTGAAAAACCACGCTTCGCACTTGTGTTGGTGCAGGAAACCACTTTTGCACTTGTATTAGTGTGGAGAAAACACTTTTCGCACTTGTGTTAGTGTTGAAAAATCACTTTTCGCACTTGTGTTGGTGCAGGAAACCACTTTTGCACTTGTATTAGTGTGGAAAAACCACTTTTCGCACTTGTGTTAGTGTTGAAAAATCACTTTTCGCACTTGTGTTGGTGCAGGAAACCGCTTTTGCACTTGTATTAGTGTGGAAAAACCACTTTTCGCACTTGTGTTAGTGTTGAAAAACCACTTTTCGCACTTGTGTTAGTGTTGAAAAACCACTTTTCGCACTTGTGTTAGTGTTGAAAAACCACGCTTCGCACTTGTGTTGGTGCAGGAAACCACTTTTGCACTTGTATTAGTGTGGAGAAAACACTTTTCGCACTTGTGTTAGTGTTGAAAAATCACTTTTCGCACTTGTGTTGGTGCAGGAAACCACTTTTGCACTTGTATTAGTGTGGAAAAAACACTTTTTGCACTGTGATAGTGTTGAAAAACCACTTTTTGCACTTGTGATAGTGTTGAAAAACCACTTTTCGCACTTGTGTTGGTGCAAGAAACCACTTTTCGCACTTGTGTTAGTGTTGAAAAACCACTTTTCGCACTTGTGTTAGTGTTGAAAAACCACTTTTTGCACTTGTGTTAGTGTTGAAAAACCACTTTTCGCACTTGTGTTGGTGCAGGAAACCACTTTTGCACTTGTATTAGTGTGGAAAAAACACTTTTCGCACTTGTGTTAGTGTTGAAAAACCACTTTTCGCACTTGTGTTTGTGTCGAAAAACCACTTTTCGCACTTGTGTTGGTGCAGGAAACCACGTTTGCACTTGTATTAGTGTGGAAAAAACAATTTTCGCACTTGTGATAGTGTTGAAAAACCACTTTTCGCACTTGTGTTAGTGTTGAAAAACCACTTTTCGCACTTGTGTTGGTGTAGGAAACCAGTTTTGCACTTGTATTAGTGTGGGAAAACCACTTTTTGCACTTGTGATAGTGTTGAAAAACCACTTTTCGCACTTGTGTTAGTGTTGAAAAACCACTTTTCACACTTGTGTTGGTGCAAGAAACCACTTACGCACTTGTGTTAGTGTTGAAAAACCACTTTTCGCACTTGTGTTAGTGTTGAAAAACCACTTTTCGCACTTGTGTTAGTGTTGAAAAACCACTTTTCGCACTTGTGTTGGTGCAGGAAACCACTTTTGCACTTGTATTAGTGTGGGAAAAACACTTTTCGCACTTGTGTTAATGTTGAAAAACCACTTTTCGCACTTGTGTTAGTGTTGAAAAACCACTTTTCGCACTTGTGTTGGTGCAGGAAAGCACTTTTGCACTTGTATTAGTGTGGAAAAAACACTTTTCGCACTTATGTTAGTGTTGAAAAACACTTTTCGCACTTGTGCTGGTGCAGGAAACCACTTTTGCACTTGTATTAGTGTGGAAAAAACACTTTTCGCACTTGTGGTAGTGTTGATAAACCACTTTTCGCAATTGTGTTAGCGTTGAAAAACCACTTTTCACACTTGTGTTGGTGCAGTAAACCACTTTTGCACTTGTATTAGTGTGGAAAAAACACTTTTTGCACTTGTGATAGTGTTGAAAAACCACTTTTCGCACTTGTGTTAGTGTTGAAAAACCACTTTTCGCACTTGTGTTGGTGCAGCAAACCGCTTTTGCACTTGTATTAGTGTGGAAAACCACTTTTCGCACTTGTGTTAGTGTTGAAAAACCACTTTACGCACTTGTGTTAGTGTTCAAAAACCACTTTTCGCACTTGTGTTGGTGCAGGAAACCACTTTTGCACTTGTATTAGTGTGGAAAAAACACTTTTTGCACTTGTGATAGTGTTGAAAAACCACTTTTCGCAATTGTGTTAGTGTTGAAAAACCACTTTTCGCACTTGTGTTGGTGCAGGAAACCACTTTTGCACTTGTATTAGTGTGGAAAAACCACTTTTCGCACTTGTGTTAGTGTTGAGAAACCACCTTTCGCATTTGTGTGAGTGTTGAAAAACCACTTTTCGCACTTGTGTTGGTGCAGGAAACCACTTTTGCACTTGTATTAGTGTGGAAAAAACACTTTTTGCACTTGTGATAGTGTTGAAAAACCACTTTTCGCACTTGTGTTATTGTTGAAAAACCACTTTTCGCACTTGTGTTGGTGCAGGAAACCACTTTTGCACTTGTATTAGTGTGGAAAAACCACTTTTCGCACTTGTGTTAGTGTTGAAAAACCACTTTTTGCACTTGTGTTAGTGTTGAAAAACCACTTTTCGCACTTGTGTTGGTGCAGGAAACCAGTTTTGCACTTGTATTAGTGTGGGAAAACCACTTTTTGCACTTGTGATAGTGTTGAAAAACCACTTTTCGCACTTGTGTTAGTGTTGAAAAACCACTTTTCACACTTGTGTTGGTGCAAGAAACCACTTACGCACTTGTGTTAGTGTTGAAAAACCACTTTTCGCACTTGTGTTAGTGTTGAAAAACCACTTTTCGCACTTGTGTTAGTGTTGAAAAACCACTTTTCGCACTTGTGTTGGTGCAGGAAACCACTTTTGCACTTGTATTAGTGTGGGAAAAACACTTTTCGCACTTGTGTTAATGTTGAAAAACCACTTTTCGCACTTGTGTTAGTGTTGAAAAACCACTTTTCGCACTTGTGTTGGTGCAGGAAAGCACTTTTGCACTTGTATTAGTGTGGAAAAAACACTTTTCGCACTTATGTTAGTGTTGAAAAACACTTTTCGCACTTGTGCTGGTGCAGGAAACCACTTTTGCACTTGTATTAGTGTGGAAAAAACACTTTTCGCACTTGTGGTAGTGTTGATAAACCACTTTTCGCAATTGTGTTAGCGTTGAAAAACCACTTTTCACACTTGTGTTGGTGCAGTAAACCACTTTTGCACTTGTATTAGTGTGGAAAAAACACTTTTTGCACTTGTGATAGTGTTGAAAAACCACTTTTCGCACTTGTGTTAGTGTTGAAAAACCACTTTTCGCACTTGTGTTGGTGCAGCAAACCGCTTTTGCACTTGTATTAGTGTGGAAAACCACTTTTCGCACTTGTGTTAGTGTTGAAAAACCACTTTACGCACTTGTGTTAGTGTTCAAAAACCACTTTTCGCACTTGTGTTGGTGCAGGAAACCACTTTTGCACTTGTATTAGTGTGGAAAAAACACTTTTTGCACTTGTGATAGTGTTGAAAAACCACTTTTCGCAATTGTGTTAGTGTTGAAAAACCACTTTTCGCACTTGTGTTGGTGCAGGAAACCACTTTTGCACTTGTATTAGTGTGGAAAAACCACTTTTCGCACTTGTGTTAGTGTTGAGAAACCACCTTTCGCATTTGTGTGAGTGTTGAAAAACCACTTTTCGCACTTGTGTTGGTGCAGGAAACCACTTTTGCACTTGTATTAGTGTGGAAAAAACACTTTTTGCACTTGTGATAGTGTTGAAAAACCACTTTTCGCACTTGTGTTATTGTTGAAAAACCACTTTTCGCACTTGTGTTGGTGCAGGAAACCACTTTTGCACTTGTATTAGTGTGGAAAAAACACTTTTTGCACTTGTGATAGTGTTGAAAAACCACTTTTCGCACTTGTGTTGGTGCAGGAAACCACTTTTGCACTTGTATTAGTGTGGAAAAAACACTTTTTGCACTTGTGTTAGTGTTGAAAAACCACTTTTCGCACTTGTGTTAGTGTTGAAATACCACTTTTCGCACTTGTGTTGGTGCAGGAAACCACTTTTGCACTTGTATTTGTGTGGAAAAAACACTTTTTGCACTTGTGATAGTGTTGAAAAACCACTTTTCGCACTTGTGTTGGTGCAGGAAACCACTTTTGCAATTGTATTTGTGTTGAAAAAACACTTTTTGCACTTGTGATAGTGTTGAAAAACCACTTTTCGCACTTGTGTTAGTGTTGAAAAAACACTTTTCGCACTTGTGTTGGTGCAGTAAACCACTTTTGCACTTGTATTAGTGTGGAAAAAACACTTTTTGCACTTGTGATAGTGTTGAAAAACCACTTTTCGCACTTGTGTTAGTGTGGAAAAACCGCTTTTCGCACTTGTGTTGGTGCAGGAAACCGCTTTTCGCACTTGTGTCAGTGTTGAAAAACCACTTTTCGCACTTGTGTTAGTGTTGAAAAACCACTTTTCGCACTTGTGTTAGTGTTGAAAAACCACGCTTCGCACTTGTTAGTGTTGAAAAACCACTTTTGCACTTGTGTTGGTGCAGGAAACCACTTTTGCACTTGTGTTAGTGTTGAAAAACCACTTTTCGCACTTGTGTTAGTGTTGAAAAACCACTTTTCGCACTTGTGTTGGTGCAGGAAACCACTTTTGCACTTGTATTAGTGTGGAAAAACCACTTTTCGCACTTGTGTTAGGGTTGAAAAACCACTTTTCGCACTTGTGTTGGTGCAGGAAACCACTTTTGCACTTGTATTAGTGTGGAAAAAACACTTTTTGCACTTGTGATAGTGTTGAAAAACCACTTTTCGCACTTGTGTTAGTGTTGAAAAACCACTTTTCGCACTTGTGTTGGTGCAGTAAACCACTTTTGCACTTGTATTAGTGTGGAAAAAACACTTTTTGCACTTGTGATAGTGTTGAAAAACCACTTTTCGCACTTGTGTTAGTGTTGAAAAACCGCTTTTCGCACTTGTGTTGGTGCAGGAAACCGCTTTTGCACTTGTATTAGTGTGGAAAAACCACTTTTCGCACTTGTGTTAGTGTTGAAAAACCACTTTTCGCACTTGTGTTAGTGTTGAAAAACCACTTTTCGCACTTGTGTTAGTGTTGAAAAACCACTCTTCGCACTTGTGTTGGTGCAGGAAACCACTTTTGCACTTGTATTAGTGTGGAGAAAACACTTTTCGCACTTGTGTTAGTGTTGAAAAATCACTTTTCGCACTTGTGTTGGTGCAGGAAACCACTTTTGCACTTGTATTAGTGTGGAAAAAACACTTTTTGCACTGTCATAGTGTTGAAAAACCACTTTTCACACTTGTGTTAGTGTTGAAAAACCACTTTTCGCACTTGTGTTGGTGCAGGAAACCACTTTTGCACTTGTATTAGTGTGGAAAAAACACTTTTTGTACTTGTGATAGTGTTGAAAAACCACTTTTCGCACTTGTGTTAGTGTTGAAAAACCACTTTTCGCACTTGTGTTGGTGCAGGAAACCACTTTTGCACTTGTATTAGTGTGGAAAAACCACTTTTCGCACTTGTGTTAGTGTTGAAAAACCACTTTTTGCACTTGTGTTAGTGTTGAAAAACCACTTTTCGCACTTGTGTTGGTGCAGGAAACCACTTTTGCACTTGTATTAGTGTGGAAAAAACACTTTTTGCACTTGTGATAGTGTTGAAAAACCACTTTTCGCACTTGTGTTAGTGTTGAAAAACCACTTTTCGCACTTGTGTTGGTGCAGGAAACCACTTTTGCACTTGTATTAATGTTGAAAAACCACTTTTCGCACTTGTGTTAGTGTTGAAAAACCACTTTTCGCACTTGTGTTGGTGCAGGAAACCACTTTTGCACTTGTATTAGTGTGGAAAAAACACTTTTCGCACTTGTGTTAGTGTTGAAAAACCACTTTTCGCACTTGTGTTAGTGTCGAAAAACCACTTTTCGCACTTGTGTTGGTGCAGGAAACCACGTTTGCACTTGTATTAGTGTGGAAAAAACAATTTTCGCACTTGTGTTAGTGTTGAAAAACCACTTTTCGCACTTGTGTTGGTGCAGGAAACCACTTTTGCACTTGTATTAGTGTGGGAAAAACACTTTTTGCACTTGTGATAGTGTTGAAAAACCACTTTTCGCACTTGTGTTAGTGTTGAAAAACCACTTTTCGCACTTGTGTTGGTGCAGTAAACCACTTTTGCACTTGTATTAATGTGGAAAAACCACTTTTTGCACTTGTTAGTGTTGAAAAACCACTTTTTGCACTTGTGTTGGTGCAGGAAACCACTTTTGCACTTGTATTAGTGTGGAAAAACCACTTTTCGCACTTGTGTTGGTGCAGGAAACCACTTTTGCAATTGTATTTGTGTTGAAAAACCACTTTTTGCACTTGTGATAGTGTTGAAAAACCACTTTTCGCACTTGTGTTGGTGCAAGAAACCACTTTTCTCACTTGTGTTAGTGTTGAAAAACCACTTTTCGCACTTGTGTTAGTGTTGAAAAACCACTTTTCGCACTTGTGTTAGTGTTGAAAAACCACTTTTCGCACTTGTGTTGGTGCAGGAAACCACTTTTGCACTTGTATTAGTGTGGAAAAAACACTTTTCGCACTTGTGTTAATGTTGAAAAACCACTTTTCGCACTTGTGTTAGTGTTGAAAAACCACTTTTCGCACTTGTGTTGGTGCAGGAAACCACTTTTGCACTTGTATTAGTGTGGAAAAAACTCTTTTTGCACTTGTGATAGTGTTGAAAAACCACTTTTCGCACTTGTGTTATTGTTGAAAAACCACTTTTCGCACTTGTGTTGGTGCAGGAAACCACTTTTGCACTTGTATTAGTGTGGAAAAAACACTTTTTGCACTTGTGATAGTGTTGAAAAACCACTTTTCGCACTTGTGTTGGTGCAGGAAACCACTTTTGCACTTGTATTAGTGTGGAAAAAACACTTTTTGCACTTGTGTTAGTGTTGAAAAACCACTTTTCGCACTTGTGTTAGTGTTGAAATACCACTTTTCGCACTTGTGTTGGTGCAGGAAACCACTTTTGCACTTGTATTTGTGTGGAAAAAACACTTTTTGCACTTGTGATAGTGTTGAAAAACCACTTTTCGCACTTGTGTTGGTGCAGGAAACCACTTTTGCAATTGTATTTGTGTTGAAAAAACACTTTTTGCACTTGTGATAGTGTTGAAAAACCACTTTTCGCACTTGTGTTAGTGTTGAAAAAACACTTTTCGCACTTGTGTTGGTGCAGTAAACCACTTTTGCACTTGTATTAGTGTGGAAAAAACACTTTTTGCACTTGTGATAGTGTTGAAAAACCACTTTTCGCACTTGTGTTAGTGTGGAAAAACCGCTTTTCGCACTTGTGTTGGTGCAGGAAACCGCTTTTCGCACTTGTGTCAGTGTTGAAAAACCACTTTTCGCACTTGTGTTAGTGTTGAAAAACCACTTTTCGCACTTGTGTTAGTGTTGAAAAACCACACTTCGCACTTGTTAGTGTTGAAAAACCACTTTTGCACTTGTGTTGGTGCAGGAAACCACTTTTGCACTTGTGTTAGTGTTGAAAAACCACTTTTCGCACTTGTGTTAGTGTTGAAAAACCACTTTTCGCACTTGTGTTGGTGCAGGAAACCACTTTTGCACTTGTATTAGTGTGGAAAAACCACTTTTCGCACTTGTGTTAGTGTTGAAAAACCACTTTTCGCACTTGTGTTAGTGTTGAAAAACCACTTTTCGCACTTGTGTTGGTGCAGGAAACCACTTTTGCACTTGTATTAGTGTGGAAAAAACACTTTTTGCACTTGTGATAGTGTTGAAAAACCACTTTTCGCACTTGTATTAGTGTTGAAAAACCACTTTTCGCACTTGTGTTGGTGCAGTAAACCACTTTTGCACTTGTATTAGTGTGGAAAAAACACTTTTTGCACTTGTGATAGTGTTGAAAAACCACTTTTCGCACTTGTGTTAGTGTTGAAAAACCGCTTTTCGCACTTGTGTTGGTGCAGGAAACCGCTTTTGCACTTGTATTAGTGTGGAAAAACCACTTTTCGCACTTGTGTTAGTGTTGAAAAACCACTTTTCGCACTTGTGTTAGTGTTGAAAAACCACTTTTCGCACTTGTGTTAGTGTTGAAAAACCACGCTTCGCACTTGTGTTGGTGCAGGAAACCACTTTTGCACTTGTATTAGTGTGGAGAAAACACTTTTCGCACTTGTGTTAGTGTTGAAAAATCACTTTTCGCACTTGTGTTGGTGCAGGAAACCACTTTTGCACTTGTATTAGTGTGGAAAAAACACTTTTTGCACTGTGATAGTGTTGAAAAACCACTTTTCACACTTGTGTTAGTGTTGAAAAACCACTTTTCGCACTTGTGTTGGTGCAGGAAACCACTTTTGCACTTGTATTAGTGTGGAAAAACCACTTTTCGCACTTGTGTTAGTGTTGAAAAACCACTTTTTGCACTTGTGTTAGTGTTGAAAAACCACTTTTCGCACTTGTGTTGGTGCAGGAAACCACTTTTGCACTTGTATTAGTGTGGAAAAAACACTTTTTGCACTTGTGATAGTGTTGAAAAGCCACTTTTCGCACTTGTGTTAGTGTTGAAAAACCACTTTTCGCACTTGTGTTGGTGCAGGAAACCACTTTTGCACTTGTATTAATGTTGAAAAACCACTTTTCGCACTTGTGTTAGTGTTGAAAAACCACTTTTCGCACTTGTGTTGGTGCAGGAAACCACTTTTGCACTTGTATTAGTGTGGAAAAAACACTTTTCGCACTTGTGTTAGTGTTGAAAAACCACTTTTCGCACTTGTGTTAGTGTCGAAAAACCACTTTTCGCACTTGTGTTGGTGCAGGAAACCACGTTTGCACTTGTATTAGTGTGGAAAAAACAATTTTCGCACTTGTGTTAGTGTTGAAAAACCACTTTTCGCACTTGTGTTGGTGCAGGAAACCACTTTTGCACTTGTATTAGTGTGGGAAAAACACTTTTTGCACTTGTGATAGTGTTGAAAAACCACTTTTCGCACTTGTGTTAGTGTTGAAAAACCACTTTTCGCACTTGTGTTGGTGCAGTAAACCACTTTTGCACTTGTATTAATGTGGAAAAACCACTTTTTGCACTTGTTAGTTTTGAAAAACCACTTTTCGCACTTGTGTTGGTGCAGGAAACCACTTTTGCACTTGTATTAGTGTGGAAAAACCACTTTTCGCACTTGTGTTGGTGCAGGAAACCACTTTTGCAATTGTATTTGTGTTGAAAAACCACTTTTTGCACTTGTGATAGTGTTGAAAAACCACTTTTCGCACTAGTGTTAGTGTTGAAAAACCACTTTTCGCACTTGTGTTGGTGCAAGAAACCACTTTTCTCACTTGTGTTAGTGTTGAAAAACCACTTTTCGCACTTGTGTTAGTGTTGAAAAACCACTTTTCGCACTTGTGTTAGTGTTGAAAAACCACTTTTCGCACTTGTGTTGGTGCAGGAAACCACTTTTGCACTTGTATTAGTGTGGAAAAAACACTTTTCGCACTTGTGTTAATGTTGAAAAACCACTTTTCGCACTTGTGTTAGTGTTGAAAAACCACTTTTCGCACTTGTGTTGGTGCAGGAAAGCACTTTTGCACTTGTATTAGTGTGGAAAAAACACTTTTCGCACTTGTGTTAGTGTTGAAAAACACTTTTCGCACTTGTGTTGGTGCAGGAAACCATTTTTGCACTTGTATTAGTGTGGAAAAAACACTTTTCGCACTTGTGTTAGTGTTGATAAACCACTTTTCGCACTTGTGTTAGCGTTGAAAAACCACTTTTCGCACTTGTGTTGGTGCAGGAAACCACTTTTGCAATTGTATTTGTGTTGAAAAAACACTTTTTGCACTTGTGATAGTGTTGAAAAACTACTTTTCGCACTTGTGTTAGTGTTCAAAACCACTTTTCGCACTTGTGTTGGTGCAGGAAACCACTTTTGCACTTGTATTAGTGTGGAAAAAACACTTTTTGCACTTGTGATAGTGTTGAAAAACCACTTTTCGCACTTGTGTTAGTGTTGAAAAACCACTTTTCGCACTTGTATTAATGTTGAAAAACCACTTTTCGCACTTGTGTTAGTGTTGAAAAACCACTTTTCGCACTTGTGTTAGTGTTGAAAAACCACTTTTCGCACTTGTGTTGGTGCAGGAAACCACTTTTGCACTTGTATTAGTGTGGGAAAAACACTTTTTGCACTTGTGATAGTGTTGAAAAACCACTTTTCGCACTTGTGTTAGTGTTGAAAAACCACTTTTCGCACTTGTGTTGGTGCAGTAAACCACTTTTGCACTTGTATTAATGTGGAAAAACCACTTTTTGCACTTGTTAGTGTTGAAAAACCACTTTTCGCACTTGTGTTGGTGCAGGAAACCACTTTTGCACTTGTATTAGTGTGGAAAAACCACTTTTCGCACTTGTGTTGGTGCAGGAAACCACTTTTGCAATTGTATTTGTGTTGAAAAACCACTTTTTGCACTTGTGATAGTGTTGAAAAACCACTTTTCGCACTAGTGTTAGTGTTGAAAAACCACTTTTCGCACTTGTGTTGGTGCAAGAAACCACTTTTCTCACTTGTGTTAGTGTTGAAAAACCACTTTTCGCACTTGTGTTAGTGTTGAAAAACCACTTTTCGCACTTGTGTTAGTGTTGAAAAACCACTTTTCGCACTTGTGTTGGTGCAGGAAACCACTTTTGCACTTGTATTAGTGTGGAAAAAAACACTTTTCGCACTTGTGTTAATGTTGAAAAACCACTTTTCGCACTTGTGTTAGTGTTGAAAAACCACTTTTCGCACTTGTGTTGGTGCAGGAAAGCACTTTTGCACTTGTATTAGTGTGGAAAAAACACTTTTCGCACTTGTGTTAGTGTTGAAAAACACTTTTCGCACTTGTGTTGGTGCAGGAAACCATTTTTGCACTTGTATTAGTGTGGAAAAAACACTTTTCGCACTTGTGTTAGTGTTGATAAACCACTTTTCGCACTTGTGTTAGCGTTGAAAAACCACTTTTCGCACTTGTGTTGGTGCAGGAAACCACTTTTGCAATTGTATTTGTGTTGAAAAAACACTTTTTGCACTTGTGATATTGTTGAAAAACTACTTTTCGCACTTGTGTTAGTGTTCAAAAACCACTTTTCGCACTTGTGTTGGTGCAGGAAACCACTTTTGCACTTGTATTAGTGTGGAAAAAACACTTTTTGCACTTGTGATAGTGTTGAAAAACCACTTTTCGCACTTGTGTTAGTGTTGAAAAACCACTTTTCGCACTTGTATTAATGTTGAAAAACCACTTTTCGCACTTGTGTTAGTGTTGAAAAACCACTTTTCGCACTTGTGTTGGTGCAGGAAACCACTTTTGCATTTGTATTAGTGTGGAAAAAACACTTTTTGCACTTGTGATAGTGTTGAAAAACCACTTTTCGCACTTGTGTTAGTGTTGAAAAACCACTTTTTGCACTTGTGTTGGTGCAGGAAACCACTTTTGCACTTGTATTAGTGTGGAAAAACCACTTTTCGCACTTGTGTTAGTGTTGAAAAACCACTTTTCGCACTTGTGTTAGTGTTGAAAAACCACTTTTCGCACTTGTGTTAGTGTTGAAAAACCACTTTCCGCACTTGTGTTAGTGTTGAAAAACCACTTTTCGCACTTGTGTTGGTGCAGGAAACCACTTTTGCACTTGTATTAGTGTTGAAAAACCACTTTTCGCACTTGTGTTGGTGCAGGAAACCACTTTTGCACTTGTATTAGTGTGGAAAAACCACTTTTTGCACTTGTGTTAGTGTTGAAAAACCATTTTTCGCACTTGTGTTAGTGTTGAAAAACCACTTTTCGCACTTGTGTTGGTGCAGGAAACCACTTTTGCACTTGTATTAGTGTGGAAAAACACTTTTTGCACTTGTGATAGTGTTGAAAAACCACTTTTCGCACTTGTGTTAGTGTTGAAAAACCACTTTTCGCACTTGTGTTGGTGCAGGAAACCACTTTTGCACTTGTATTAATGTTGAAAAACCACTTTTCGCACTTGTGTTAGTGTTGAAAAACCACTTTTCGCACTTGTGTTGGTGCAGGAAACCACTTTTGCACTTGTATTAGTGTGGAAAAACCACTTTTCGCACTTGTGTTAGTGTTGAAAAACCACTTTTCGCACTTGTGTTAGTGTCGAAAAACCACTTTTCGCACTTGTGTTGGTGCAGGAAATCACGTTTGCACTTGTATTAGTGTGGAAAAAACAATTTTCGCACTTGTGATAGTGTTGAAAAACCACTTTTCGCACTTGTGTTAGTGTTGAAAAACCACTTTTCGCACTTGTGTTGGTGCAGGAAACCACTTTTGCACTTGTATTAGTGTGGGAAAAACACTTTTTGCACTTGTGATAGTGTTGAAAAACCACTTTTCGCACTTGTGTTAGTGTTGAAAAACCACTTTTCGCACTTGTGTTGGTGCAGGAAACCACTTTTGCACTTGTATTAGTGTGGAAAAACCACTTTTCGCACTTGTGTTAGTGTTGAAAAACCACTTTTCGCACTTGTGTTAGTGTTGAAAAACCACTTTTCGCACTTGTGTTGGTGCAGGAAACCACTTTTGCAATTGTATTTGTGTTGAAAAAACACTTTTTGCACTTGTGATAGTGTTGAAAAAACACTTTTCGCACTTGTGTTAGTGTTGAAAAACCACTTTTCGCACTTGTGTTGGTGCAGGAAACCACTTTTGCATTTGTATTAGTGTGGAAAAAACACTTTTCGCACTTGTGATAGTGTTGAAAAACCACTTTTCGCACTTGTGTTAGTGTTGAAAAACCACTTTTTGCACTTGTGTTGGTGCAGGAAACCACTTTTGCACTTGTATTAGTGTGGAAAAAACCACTTTTCGCACTTGTGTTAGTGTTGAAAAACCACTTTTCGCACTTGTGTTAGTGTTGAAAAACCACTTTCCGCATTTGTGTTAGTGTTGAAAAACCACTTTTCGCACTTGTGTTAGTGTTGAAAAACCACTTTCCGCACTTGTGTTAGTGTTGAAAAACCACTTTTCGCACTTGTGTTGGTGCACGAAACCACTTTTGCATTTGTATTAGTGTTGAAAAACCACTTTTCGCACTTGTGTTGGTGCAGGAAACCACTTTTGCACTTGTGTTGGTGCAAGAAACCACTTTTGCACTTGTATTAGTGTGGAAAAACCACTTTTCGCACTTGTGTTAGTGTTGAAAAACCACTTTTCGCACTTGTGTTAGTGTTGAAAAACCACTTTCCGCACTTGTGTTAGTGTTGAAAAACCACTTTTCGCACTTGTGTTAGTGTTGAAAAACCACTTTTCGCACTTGTGTTAGTGTTGAAAAACCACTTTTCGCACTTGTGTTAGTGTTGAAAAACCACTTTTCGCACTTGTGTTAGGTTGAAAAAACCACTTTTCGCACTTGTGTTAGTGTTGAAAAACCACTTTTCGCACTTGTGTTGGTGCAGGAAACCACTTTTGCACTTGTATTAATGTTGAAAAACCACTTTTCACACTTGTGTTAGTGTTGAAAAACCACTTTTCGCACTTGTGTTGGTGCAGGAAACCACTTTTGCACTTGTATTAGTGTGGAAAAAACCACTTTTCGCACTTGTGTTAGTGTTGAAAAATCACTTTTCGCACTTGTGTTAGTGTCGAAAAACCACTTTTCGCACTTGTGTTGGTGCAGGAAACCACTTTTGCACTTGTATTAGTGTGGAAAAACTACTTTTCGCACTTGTGTTAGTGTTGAAAAACCACTTTTCGCACTTGTGTGAGTGTTGAAAAACCACTTTTCGCACTTGTGTTGGTGCAGGAAACCACTTTTGCACTTGTATTCGTGTGGAAAAAACACTTTTTGCACTTGTGATAGTGTTGAAAAACCACTTTTCGCACTTGTGTTAGTCTTGAAAAACCACTTTTCGCACTTGTGTTGGTGCAGGAAACCACTTTTGCACTTGTATTAGTGTGGAAAAACCACTTTTCGCACTTGTGTTAGTGTTGAGAAACCACCTTTCGCACTTGTGTGGTGTTGAAAAACCACTTTTCGCACTTGTGTTGGTGCAGGAAACCACTTTTGCACTTGTATTAGTGTGGAAAAAACACTTTTTGCAATTGTGATAGTGTTGAAAAACCACTTTTCGCACTTGTGTTAGTGTTGAAAAACCACTTTTCGCACTTGTGTTGGTGCAGGAAACCACTTTTGCACTTGTATTAGTGTGGAAAAAACCACTTTTCGCACTTGTGTTAGTGTTGAAAAACCACTTTTCGCACTTGTTAGTGTTGAAAAACCACTTTTCGCACTTGTGTTGGTGCAGGAAACCACTTTTGCACTTGTATTAGTGTGGAAAAAACACTTTTCGCACTTGTGATAGTGTTGAAAAACCACTTTTCGCACTTGTGTTAGTGTTGAAAAACCACTTTTCGCACTTGTGTTGGTGCAGGAAACCACTTTTGCACTTGTATTAGTGTGGGAAAAACACTTTTTGCACTTGTGATAGTGTTGAAAAACCACTTTTCGCACTTGTGTTAGTGTTGAAAAACCACTTTTCGCCTTTGTGTTGGTGCAGGAAACCACTTTTACACTTGTATTAGTGTGGAAAAACCACTTTTCGCACTTGTGTTAGTGTTGAAAAACCACTTTTCGCACTTGTGTTGGTGCAAGAAACCACTTTTCTCACTTGTGTTAGTGTTGAAAAACCACTTTTCGCACTTGTGTTAGTGTTGAAAAACCACTTTTCGCACTTGTGTTAGTGTTGAAAAACCACTTTTCGCACTTGTGTTGGTGCAGGAAACCACTTTTGCACTTGTATTAGTGTGGAAAAAACACTTTTCGCACTTGTGTTAATGTTGAAAAACCACTTTTCGCACTTGTGTTAGTGTTGAAAAACCACTTTTCGCACTTGTGTTGGTGCAGGAAAGCACTTTTGCACTTGTATTAGTGTGGAAAAAACACTTTTCGCACTTGTGTTAGTGTTGAAAAACACTTTTCGCACTTGTGTTGGTGCAGGAAACCATTTTTGCACTTGTATTAGTGTGGAAAAAACACTTTTCGCACTTGTGTTAGTGTTGATAAACCACTTTTCGCACTTGTGTTAGCGTTGAAAAACCACTTTTCGCACTTGTGTTGGTGCAGGAAACCACTTTTGCAATTGTATTTGTGTTGAAAAAACACTTTTTGCACTTGTGATAGTGTTGAAAAAACTACTTTTCGCACTTGTGTTAGTGTTCAAAACCACTTTTCGCACTTGTGTTGGTGCAGGAAACCACTTTTGCACTTGTATTAGTGTGGAAAAAACACTTTTTGCACTTGTGATAGTGTTGAAAAACCACTTTTCGCACTTGTGTTAGTGTTGAAAAACCACTTTTCGCACTTGTATTAATGTTGAAAAACCACTTTTCGCACTTGTGTTAGTGTTGAAAAACCACTTTTCGCACTTGTGTTAGTGTTGAAAAACCACTTTTCGCACTTGTGTTGGTGCAGGAAACCACTTTTGCACTTGTATTAGTGTGGGAAAAACACTTTTTGCACTTGTGATAGTGTTGAAAAACCACTTTTCGCACTTGTGTTAGTGTTGAAAAACCACTTTTCGCACTTGTGTTGGTGCAGTAAACCACTTTTGCACTTGTATTAATGTGGAAAAACCACTTTTTGCACTTGTTAGTGTTGAAAAACCACTTTTCGCACTTGTGTTGGTGCAGGAAACCACTTTTGCACTTGTATTAGTGTGGAAAAACCACTTTTCGCACTTGTGTTGGTGCAGGAAACCACTTTTGCAATTGTATTTGTGTTGAAAAACCACTTTTTGCACTTGTGATAGTGTTGAAAAACCACTTTTCGCACTAGTGTTAGTGTTGAAAAACCACTTTTCGCACTTGTGTTGGTGCAAGAAACCACTTTTCTCACTTGTGTTAGTGTTGAAAAACCACTTTTCGCACTTGTGTTAGTGTTGAAAAACCACTTTTCGCACTTGTGTTAGTGTTGAAAAACCACTTTTCGCACTTGTGTTGGTGCAGGAAACCACTTTTGCACTTGTATTAGTGTGGAAAAAAACACTTTTCGCACTTGTGTTAATGTTGAAAAACCACTTTTCGCACTTGTGTTAGTGTTGAAAAACCACTTTTCGCACTTGTGTTGGTGCAGGAAAGCACTTTTGCACTTGTATTAGTGTGGAAAAAACACTTTTCGCACTTGTGTTAGTGTTGAAAAACACTTTTCGCACTTGTGTTGGTGCAGGAAACCATTTTTGCACTTGTATTAGTGTGGAAAAAACACTTTTCGCACTTGTGTTAGTGTTGATAAACCACTTTTCGCACTTGTGTTAGCGTTGAAAAACCACTTTTCGCACTTGTGTTGGTGCAGGAAACCACTTTTGCAATTGTATTTGTGTTGAAAAAACACTTTTTGCACTTGTGATATTGTTGAAAAACTACTTTTCGCACTTGTGTTAGTGTTCAAAAACCACTTTTCGCACTTGTGTTGGTGCAGGAAACCACTTTTGCACTTGTATTAGTGTGGAAAAAACACTTTTTGCACTTGTGATAGTGTTGAAAAACCACTTTTCGCACTTGTGTTAGTGTTGAAAAACCACTTTTCGCACTTGTATTAATGTTGAAAAACCACTTTTCGCACTTGTGTTAGTGTTGAAAAACCACTTTTCGCACTTGTGTTGGTGCAGGAAACCACTTTTGCATTTGTATTAGTGTGGAAAAAACACTTTTTGCACTTGTGATAGTGTTGAAAAACCACTTTTCGCACTTGTGTTAGTGTTGAAAAACCACTTTTTGCACTTGTGTTGGTGCAGGAAACCACTTTTGCACTTGTATTAGTGTGGAAAAACCACTTTTCGCACTTGTGTTAGTGTTGAAAAACCACTTTTCGCACTTGTGTTAGTGTTGAAAAACCACTTTTCGCACTTGTGTTAGTGTTGAAAAACCACTTTCCGCACTTGTGTTAGTGTTGAAAAACCACTTTTCGCACTTGTGTTGGTGCAGGAAACCACTTTTGCACTTGTATTAGTGTTGAAAAACCACTTTTCGCACTTGTGTTGGTGCAGGAAACCACTTTTGCACTTGTATTAGTGTGGAAAAAACTCTTTTTGCACTTGTGATAGTGTTGAAAAACCACTTTTCGCACTTGTGTTATTGTTGAAAAACCACTTTTCGCACTTGTGTTGGTGCAGGAAACCACTTTTGCACTTGTATTAGTGTGGAAAAAACACTTTTTGCACTTGTGATAGTGTTGAAAAACCACTTTTCGCACTTGTGTTGGTGCAGGAAACCACTTTTGCACTTGTATTAGTGTGGAAAAAACACTTTTTGCACTTGTGTTAGTGTTGAAAAACCACTTTTCGCACTTGTGTTAGTGTTGAAATACCACTTTTCGCACTTGTGTTGGTGCAGGAAACCACTTTTGCACTTGTATTTGTGTGGAAAAAACACTTTTTGCACTTGTGATAGTGTTGAAAAACCACTTTTCGCACTTGTGTTGGTGCAGGAAACCACTTTTGCAATTGTATTTGTGTTGAAAAAACACTTTTTGCACTTGTGATAGTGTTGAAAAACCACTTTTCGCACTTGTGTTAGTGTTGAAAAAACACTTTTCGCACTTGTGTTGGTGCAGTAAACCACTTTTGCACTTGTATTAGTGTGGAAAAAACACTTTTTGCACTTGTGATAGTGTTGAAAAACCACTTTTCGCACTTGTGTTAGTGTGGAAAAACCGCTTTTCGCACTTGTGTTGGTGCAGGAAACCGCTTTTCGCACTTGTGTCAGTGTTGAAAAACCACTTTTCGCACTTGTGTTAGTGTTGAAAAACCACTTTTCGCACTTGTGTTAGTGTTGAAAAACCACACTTCGCACTTGTTAGTGTTGAAAAACCACTTTTGCACTTGTGTTGGTGCAGGAAACCACTTTTGCACTTGTGTTAGTGTTGAAAAACCACTTTTCGCACTTGTGTTAGTGTTGAAAAACCACTTTTCGCACTTGTGTTGGTGCAGGAAACCACTTTTGCACTTGTATTAGTGTGGAAAAACCACTTTTCGCACTTGTGTTAGTGTTGAAAAACCACTTTTCGCACTTGTGTTAGTGTTGAAAAACCACTTTTCGCACTTGTGTTGGTGCAGGAAACCACTTTTGCACTTGTATTAGTGTGGAAAAAACACTTTTTGCACTTGTGATAGTGTTGAAAAACCACTTTTCGCACTTGTATTAGTGTTGAAAAACCACTTTTCGCACTTGTGTTGGTGCAGTAAACCACTTTTGCACTTGTATTAGTGTGGAAAAAACACTTTTTGCACTTGTGATAGTGTTGAAAAACCACTTTTCGCACTTGTGTTAGTGTTGAAAAACCGCTTTTCGCACTTGTGTTGGTGCAGGAAACCGCTTTTGCACTTGTATTAGTGTGGAAAAACCACTTTTCGCACTTGTGTTAGTGTTGAAAAACCACTTTTCGCACTTGTGTTAGTGTTGAAAAACCACTTTTCGCACTTGTGTTAGTGTTGAAAAACCACGCTTCGCACTTGTGTTGGTGCAGGAAACCACTTTTGCACTTGTATTAGTGTGGAGAAAACACTTTTCGCACTTGTGTTAGTGTTGAAAAATCACTTTTCGCACTTGTGTTGGTGCAGGAAACCACTTTTGCACTTGTATTAGTGTGGAAAAAACACTTTTTGCACTGTGATAGTGTTGAAAAACCACTTTTCACACTTGTGTTAGTGTTGAAAAACCACTTTTCGCACTTGTGTTGGTGCAGGAAACCACTTTTGCACTTGTATTAGTGTGGAAAAACCACTTTTCGCACTTGTGTTAGTGTTGAAAAACCACTTTTTGCACTTGTGTTAGTGTTGAAAAACCACTTTTCGCACTTGTGTTGGTGCAGGAAACCACTTTTGCACTTGTATTAGTGTGGAAAAAACACTTTTTGCACTTGTGATAGTGTTGAAAAGCCACTTTTCGCACTTGTGTTAGTGTTGAAAAACCACTTTTCGCACTTGTGTTGGTGCAGGAAACCACTTTTGCACTTGTATTAATGTTGAAAAACCACTTTTCGCACTTGTGTTAGTGTTGAAAAACCACTTTTCGCACTTGTGTTGGTGCAGGAAACCACTTTTGCACTTGTATTAGTGTGGAAAAAACACTTTTCGCACTTGTGTTAGTGTTGAAAAACCACTTTTCGCACTTGTGTTAGTGTCGAAAAACCACTTTTCGCACTTGTGTTGGTGCAGGAAACCACGTTTGCACTTGTATTAGTGTGGAAAAAACAATTTTCGCACTTGTGTTAGTGTTGAAAAACCACTTTTCGCACTTGTGTTGGTGCAGGAAACCACTTTTGCACTTGTATTAGTGTGGGAAAAACACTTTTTGCACTTGTGATAGTGTTGAAAAACCACTTTTCGCACTTGTGTTAGTGTTGAAAAACCACTTTTCGCACTTGTGTTGGTGCAGTAAACCACTTTTGCACTTGTATTAATGTGGAAAAACCACTTTTTGCACTTGTTAGTTTTGAAAAACCACTTTTCGCACTTGTGTTGGTGCAGGAAACCACTTTTGCACTTGTATTAGTGTGGAAAAACCACTTTTCGCACTTGTGTTGGTGCAGGAAACCACTTTTGCAATTGTATTTGTGTTGAAAAACCACTTTTTGCACTTGTGATAGTGTTGAAAAACCACTTTTCGCACTAGTGTTAGTGTTGAAAAACCACTTTTCGCACTTGTGTTGGTGCAAGAAACCACTTTTCTCACTTGTGTTAGTGTTGAAAAACCACTTTTCGCACTTGTGTTAGTGTTGAAAAACCACTTTTCGCACTTGTGTTAGTGTTGAAAAACCACTTTTCGCACTTGTGTTGGTGCAGGAAACCACTTTTGCACTTGTATTAGTGTGGAAAAAACACTTTTCGCACTTGTGTTAATGTTGAAAAACCACTTTTCGCACTTGTGTTAGTGTTGAAAAACCACTTTTCGCACTTGTGTTGGTGCAGGAAAGCACTTTTGCACTTGTATTAGTGTGGAAAAAACACTTTTCGCACTTGTGTTAGTGTTGAAAAACACTTTTCGCACTTGTGTTGGTGCAGGAAACCATTTTTGCACTTGTATTAGTGTGGAAAAAACACTTTTCGCACTTGTGTTAGTGTTGATAAACCACTTTTCGCACTTGTGTTAGCGTTGAAAAACCACTTTTCGCACTTGTGTTGGTGCAGGAAACCACTTTTGCAATTGTATTTGTGTTGAAAAAACACTTTTTGCACTTGTGATAGTGTTGAAAAACTACTTTTCGCACTTGTGTTAGTGTTCAAAACCACTTTTCGCACTTGTGTTGGTGCAGGAAACCACTTTTGCACTTGTATTAGTGTGGAAAAAACACTTTTTGCACTTGTGATAGTGTTGAAAAACCACTTTTCGCACTTGTGTTAGTGTTGAAAAACCACTTTTCGCACTTGTATTAATGTTGAAAAACCACTTTTCGCACTTGTGTTAGTGTTGAAAAACCACTTTTCGCACTTGTGTTAGTGTTGAAAAACCACTTTTCGCACTTGTGTTGGTGCAGGAAACCACTTTTGCACTTGTATTAGTGTGGGAAAAACACTTTTTGCACTTGTGATAGTGTTGAAAAACCACTTTTCGCACTTGTGTTAGTGTTGAAAAACCACTTTTCGCACTTGTGTTGGTGCAGTAAACCACTTTTGCACTTGTATTAATGTGGAAAAACCACTTTTTGCACTTGTTAGTGTTGAAAAACCACTTTTCGCACTTGTGTTGGTGCAGGAAACCACTTTTGCACTTGTATTAGTGTGGAAAAACCACTTTTCGCACTTGTGTTGGTGCAGGAAACCACTTTTGCAATTGTATTTGTGTTGAAAAACCACTTTTTGCACTTGTGATAGTGTTGAAAAACCACTTTTCGCACTAGTGTTAGTGTTGAAAAACCACTTTTCGCACTTGTGTTGGTGCAAGAAACCACTTTTCTCACTTGTGTTAGTGTTGAAAAACCACTTTTCGCACTTGTGTTAGTGTTGAAAAACCACTTTTCGCACTTGTGTTAGTGTTGAAAAACCACTTTTCGCACTTGTGTTGGTGCAGGAAACCACTTTTGCACTTGTATTAGTGTGGAAAAAAACACTTTTCGCACTTGTGTTAATGTTGAAAAACCACTTTTCGCACTTGTGTTAGTGTTGAAAAACCACTTTTCGCACTTGTGTTGGTGCAGGAAAGCACTTTTGCACTTGTATTAGTGTGGAAAAAACACTTTTCGCACTTGTGTTAGTGTTGAAAAACACTTTTCGCACTTGTGTTGGTGCAGGAAACCATTTTTGCACTTGTATTAGTGTGGAAAAAACACTTTTCGCACTTGTGTTAGTGTTGATAAACCACTTTTCGCACTTGTGTTAGCGTTGAAAAACCACTTTTCGCACTTGTGTTGGTGCAGGAAACCACTTTTGCAATTGTATTTGTGTTGAAAAAACACTTTTTGCACTTGTGATATTGTTGAAAAACTACTTTTCGCACTTGTGTTAGTGTTCAAAAACCACTTTTCGCACTTGTGTTGGTGCAGGAAACCACTTTTGCACTTGTATTAGTGTGGAAAAAACACTTTTTGCACTTGTGATAGTGTTGAAAAACCACTTTTCGCACTTGTGTTAGTGTTGAAAAACCACTTTTCGCACTTGTATTAATGTTGAAAAACCACTTTTCGCACTTGTGTTAGTGTTGAAAAACCACTTTTCGCACTTGTGTTGGTGCAGGAAACCACTTTTGCATTTGTATTAGTGTGGAAAAAACACTTTTTGCACTTGTGATAGTGTTGAAAAACCACTTTTCGCACTTGTGTTAGTGTTGAAAAACCACTTTTTGCACTTGTGTTGGTGCAGGAAACCACTTTTGCACTTGTATTAGTGTGGAAAAACCACTTTTCGCACTTGTGTTAGTGTTGAAAAACCACTTTTCGCACTTGTGTTAGTGTTGAAAAACCACTTTTCGCACTTGTGTTAGTGTTGAAAAACCACTTTCCGCACTTGTGTTAGTGTTGAAAAACCACTTTTCGCACTTGTGTTGGTGCAGGAAACCACTTTTGCACTTGTATTAGTGTTGAAAAACCACTTTTCGCACTTGTGTTGGTGCAGGAAACCACTTTTGCACTTGTATTAGTGTGGAAAAACCACTTTTTGCACTTGTGTTAGTGTTGAAAAACCATTTTTCGCACTTGTGTTAGTGTTGAAAAACCACTTTTCGCACTTGTGTTGGTGCAGGAAACCACTTTTGCACTTGTATTAGTGTGGAAAAACACTTTTTGCACTTGTGATAGTGTTGAAAAACCACTTTTCGCACTTGTGTTAGTGTTGAAAAACCACTTTTCGCACTTGTGTTGGTGCAGGAAACCACTTTTGCACTTGTATTAATGTTGAAAAACCACTTTTCGCACTTGTGTTAGTGTTGAAAAACCACTTTTCGCACTTGTGTTGGTGCAGGAAACCACTTTTGCACTTGTATTAGTGTGGAAAAACCACTTTTCGCACTTGTGTTAGTGTTGAAAAACCACTTTTCGCACTTGTGTTAGTGTCGAAAAACCACTTTTCGCACTTGTGTTGGTGCAGGAAATCACGTTTGCACTTGTATTAGTGTGGAAAAAACAATTTTCGCACTTGTGATAGTGTTGAAAAACCACTTTTCGCACTTGTGTTAGTGTTGAAAAACCACTTTTCGCACTTGTGTTGGTGCAGGAAACCACTTTTGCACTTGTATTAGTGTGGGAAAAACACTTTTTGCACTTGTGATAGTGTTGAAAAACCACTTTTCGCACTTGTGTTAGTGTTGAAAAACCACTTTTCGCACTTGTGTTGGTGCAGGAAACCACTTTTGCACTTGTATTAGTGTGGAAAAACCACTTTTCGCACTTGTGTTAGTGTTGAAAAACCACTTTTCACACTTGTGTTAGTGTTGAAAAACCACTTTTCGCACTTGTGTTGGTGCAGGAAACCACTTTTGCAATTGTATTTGTGTTGAAAAAACACTTTTTGCACTTGTGATAGTGTTGAAAAAACACTTTTCGCACTTGTGTTAGTGTTGAAAAACCACTTTTCGCACTTGTGTTGGTGCAGGAAACCACTTTTGCATTTGTATTAGTGTGGAAAAAACACTTTTCGCACTTGTGATAGTGTTGAAAAACCACTTTTCGCACTTGTGTTAGTGTTGAAAAACCACTTTTTGCACTTGTGTTGGTGCAGGAAACCACTTTTGCACTTGTATTAGTGTGGAAAAAACCACTTTTCGCACTTGTGTTAGTGTTGAAAAACCACTTTTCGCACTTGTGTTAGTGTTGAAAAACCACTTTCCGCATTTGTGTTAGTGTTGAAAAACCACTTTTCGCACTTGTGTTAGTGTTGAAAAACCACTTTCCGCACTTGTGTTAGTGTTGAAAAACCACTTTTCGCACTTGTGTTGGTGCACGAAACCACTTTTGCATTTGTATTAGTGTTGAAAAACCACTTTTCGCACTTGTGTTGGTGCAGGAAACCACTTTTGCACTTGTGTTGGTGCAAGAAACCACTTTTGCACTTGTATTAGTGTGGAAAAACCACTTTTCGCACTTGTGTTAGTGTTGAAAAACCACTTTTCGCACTTGTGTTAGTGTTGAAAAACCACTTTCCGCACTTGTGTTAGTGTTGAAAAACCACTTTTCGCACTTGTGTTAGTGTTGAAAAACCACTTTTCGCACTTGTGTTAGTGTTGAAAAACCACTTTTCGCACTTGTGTTAGTGTTGAAAAACCACTTTTCGCACTTGTGTTAGTGTTGAAAAACCACTTTTCGCACTTGTGTTAGTGTTGAAAAACCACTTTTCGCACTTGTGTTGGTGCAGGAAACCACTTTTGCACTTGTATTAATGTTGAAAAACCACTTTTCACACTTGTGTTAGTGTTGAAAAACCACTTTTCGCACTTGTGTTGGTGCAGGAAACCACTTTTGCACTTGTATTAGTGTGGAAAAAACCACTTTTCGCACTTGTGTTAGTGTTGAAAAATCACTTTTCGCACTTGTGTTAGTGTCGAAAAACCACTTTTCGCACTTGTGTTGGTGCAGGAAACCACTTTTGCACTTGTATTAGTGTGGAAAAACTACTTTTCGCACTTGTGTTAGTGTTGAAAAACCACTTTTCGCACTTGTGTGAGTGTTGAAAAACCACTTTTCGCACTTGTGTTGGTGCAGGAAACCACTTTTGCACTTGTATTCGTGTGGAAAAAACACTTTTTGCACTTGTGATAGTGTTGAAAAACCACTTTTCGCACTTGTGTTAGTCTTGAAAAACCACTTTTCGCACTTGTGTTGGTGCAGGAAACCACTTTTGCACTTGTATTAGTGTGGAAAAACCACTTTTCGCACTTGTGTTAGTGTTGAGAAACCACCTTTCGCACTTGTGTGAGTGTTGAAAAACCACTTTTCGCACTTGTGTTGGTGCAGGAAACCACTTTTGCACTTGTATTAGTGTGGAAAAAACACTTTTTGCAATTGTGATAGTGTTGAAAAACCACTTTTCGCACTTGTGTTAGTGTTGAAAAACCACTTTTCGCACTTGTGTTGGTGCAGGAAACCACTTTTGCACTTGTATTAGTGTGGAAAAACCACTTTTCGCACTTGTGTTAGTGTTGAAAAACCACTTTTCGCACTTGTTAGTGTTGAAAAACCACTTTTCGCACTTGTGTTGGTGCAGGAAACCACTTTTGCACTTGTATTAGTGTGGAAAAAACACTTTTCGCACTTGTGATAGTGTTGAAAAACCACTTTTCGCACTTGTGTTAGTGTTGAAAAACCACTTTTCGCACTTGTGTTGGTGCAGGAAACCACTTTTGCACTTGTATTAGTGTGGGAAAAACACTTTTTGCACTTGTGATAGTGTTGAAAAACCACTTTTCGCACTTGTGTTAGTGTTGAAAAACCACTTTTCGCCTTTGTGTTGGTGCAGGAAACCACTTTTACACTTGTATTAGTGTGGAAAAACCACTTTTCGCACTTGTGTTAGTGTTGAAAAACCACTTTTCGCACTTGTGTTGGTGCAAGAAACCACTTTTCTCACTTGTGTTAGTGTTGAAAAACCACTTTTCGCACTTGTGTTAGTGTTGAAAAACCACTTTTCGCACTTGTGTTAGTGTTGAAAAACCACTTTTCGCACTTGTGTTGGTGCAGGAAACCACTTTTGCACTTGTATTAGTGTGGAAAAAACACTTTTCGCACTTGTGTTAATGTTGAAAAACCACTTTTCGCACTTGTGTTAGTGTTGAAAAACCACTTTTCGCACTTGTGTTGGTGCAGGAAAGCACTTTTGCACTTGTATTAGTGTGGAAAAAACACTTTTCGCACTTGTGTTAGTGTTGAAAAACACTTTTCGCACTTGTGTTGGTGCAGGAAACCATTTTTGCACTTGTATTAGTGTGGAAAAAACACTTTTCGCACTTGTGTTAGTGTTGATAAACCACTTTTCGCACTTGTGTTAGCGTTGAAAAACCACTTTTCGCACTTGTGTTGGTGCAGGAAACCACTTTTGCAATTGTATTTGTGTTGAAAAAACACTTTTTGCACTTGTGATAGTGTTGAAAAACTACTTTTCGCACTTGTGTTAGTGTTCAAAACCACTTTTCGCACTTGTGTTGGTGCAGGAAACCACTTTTGCACTTGTATTAGTGTGGAAAAAACACTTTTTGCACTTGTGATAGTGTTGAAAAACCACTTTTCGCACTTGTGTTAGTGTTGAAAAACCACTTTTCGCACTTGTATTAATGTTGAAAAACCACTTTTCGCACTTGTGTTAGTGTTGAAAAACCACTTTTCGCACTTGTGTTAGTGTTGAAAAACCACTTTTCGCACTTGTGTTGGTGCAGGAAACCACTTTTGCACTTGTATTAGTGTGGGAAAAACACTTTTTGCACTTGTGATAGTGTTGAAAAACCACTTTTCGCACTTGTGTTAGTGTTGAAAAACCACTTTTCGCACTTGTGTTGGTGCAGTAAACCACTTTTGCACTTGTATTAATGTGGAAAAACCACTTTTTGCACTTGTTAGTGTTGAAAAACCACTTTTCGCACTTGTGTTGGTGCAGGAAACCACTTTTGCACTTGTATTAGTGTGGAAAAACCACTTTTCGCACTTGTGTTGGTGCAGGAAACCACTTTTGCAATTGTATTTGTGTTGAAAAACCACTTTTTGCACTTGTGATAGTGTTGAAAAACCACTTTTCGCACTAGTGTTAGTGTTGAAAAACCACTTTTCGCACTTGTGTTGGTGCAAGAAACCACTTTTCTCACTTGTGTTAGTGTTGAAAAACCACTTTTCGCACTTGTGTTAGTGTTGAAAAACCACTTTTCGCACTTGTGTTAGTGTTGAAAAACCACTTTTCGCACTTGTGTTGGTGCAGGAAACCACTTTTGCACTTGTATTAGTGTGGAAAAAAACACTTTTCGCACTTGTGTTAATGTTGAAAAACCACTTTTCGCACTTGTGTTAGTGTTGAAAAACCACTTTTCGCACTTGTGTTGGTGCAGGAAAGCACTTTTGCACTTGTATTAGTGTGGAAAAAACACTTTTCGCACTTGTGTTAGTGTTGAAAAACACTTTTCGCACTTGTGTTGGTGCAGGAAACCATTTTTGCACTTGTATTAGTGTGGAAAAAACACTTTTCGCACTTGTGTTAGTGTTGATAAACCACTTTTCGCACTTGTGTTAGCGTTGAAAAACCACTTTTCGCACTTGTGTTGGTGCAGGAAACCACTTTTGCAATTGTATTTGTGTTGAAAAAACACTTTTTGCACTTGTGATATTGTTGAAAAACTACTTTTCGCACTTGTGTTAGTGTTCAAAAACCACTTTTCGCACTTGTGTTGGTGCAGGAAACCACTTTTGCACTTGTATTAGTGTGGAAAAAACACTTTTTGCACTTGTGATAGTGTTGAAAAACCACTTTTCGCACTTGTGTTAGTGTTGAAAAACCACTTTTCGCACTTGTATTAATGTTGAAAAACCACTTTTCGCACTTGTGTTAGTGTTGAAAAACCACTTTTCGCACTTGTGTTGGTGCAGGAAACCACTTTTGCATTTGTATTAGTGTGGAAAAAACACTTTTTGCACTTGTGATAGTGTTGAAAAACCACTTTTCGCACTTGTGTTAGTGTTGAAAAACCACTTTTTGCACTTGTGTTGGTGCAGGAAACCACTTTTGCACTTGTATTAGTGTGGAAAAACCACTTTTCGCACTTGTGTTAGTGTTGAAAAACCACTTTTCGCACTTGTGTTAGTGTTGAAAAACCACTTTTCGCACTTGTGTTAGTGTTGAAAAACCACTTTCCGCACTTGTGTTAGTGTTGAAAAACCACTTTTCGCACTTGTGTTGGTGCAGGAAACCACTTTTGCACTTGTATTAGTGTTGAAAAACCACTTTTCGCACTTGTGTTGGTGCAGGAAACCACTTTTGCACTTGTATTAGTGTGGAAAAACCACTTTTTGCACTTGTGTTAGTGTTGAAAAACCATTTTTCGCACTTGTGTTAGTGTTGAAAAACCACTTTTCGCACTTGTGTTGGTGCAGGAAACCACTTTTGCACTTGTATTAGTGTGGAAAAACACTTTTTGCACTTGTGATAGTGTTGAAAAACCACTTTTCGCACTTGTGTTAGTGTTGAAAAACCACTTTTCGCACTTGTGTTGGTGCAGGAAACCACTTTTGCACTTGTATTAATGTTGAAAAACCACTTTTCGCACTTGTGTTAGTGTTGAAAAACCACTTTTCGCACTTGTGTTGGTGCAGGAAACCACTTTTGCACTTGTATTAGTGTGGAAAAACCACTTTTCGCACTTGTGTTAGTGTTGAAAAACCACTTTTCGCACTTGTGTTAGTGTCGAAAAACCACTTTTCGCACTTGTGTTGGTGCAGGAAATCACGTTTGCACTTGTATTAGTGTGGAAAAAACAATTTTCGCACTTGTGATAGTGTTGAAAAACCACTTTTCGCACTTGTGTTAGTGTTGAAAAACCACTTTTCGCACTTGTGTTGGTGCAGGAAACCACTTTTGCACTTGTATTAGTGTGGGAAAAACACTTTTTGCACTTGTGATAGTGTTGAAAAACCACTTTTCGCACTTGTGTTAGTGTTGAAAAACCACTTTTCGCACTTGTGTTGGTGCAGGAAACCACTTTTGCACTTGTATTAGTGTGGAAAAACCACTTTTCGCACTTGTGTTAGTGTTGAAAAACCACTTTTCGCACTTGTGTTAGTGTTGAAAAACCACTTTTCGCACTTGTGTTGGTGCAGGAAACCACTTTTGCAATTGTATTTGTGTTGAAAAAACACTTTTTGCACTTGTGATAGTGTTGAAAAAACACTTTTCGCACTTGTGTTAGTGTTGAAAAACCACTTTTCGCACTTGTGTTGGTGCAGGAAACCACTTTTGCATTTGTATTAGTGTGGAAAAAACACTTTTCGCACTTGTGATAGTGTTGAAAAACCACTTTTCGCACTTGTGTTAGTGTTGAAAAACCACTTTTTGCACTTGTGTTGGTGCAGGAAACCACTTTTGCACTTGTATTAGTGTGGAAAAAACCACTTTTCGCACTTGTGTTAGTGTTGAAAAACCACTTTTCGCACTTGTGTTAGTGTTGAAAAACCACTTTCCGCATTTGTGTTAGTGTTGAAAAACCACTTTTCGCACTTGTGTTAGTGTTGAAAAACCACTTTCCGCACTTGTGTTAGTGTTGAAAAACCACTTTTCGCACTTGTGTTGGTGCACGAAACCACTTTTGCATTTGTATTAGTGTTGAAAAACCACTTTTCGCACTTGTGTTGGTGCAGGAAACCACTTTTGCACTTGTGTTGGTGCAAGAAACCACTTTTGCACTTGTATTAGTGTGGAAAAACCACTTTTCACACTTGTGTTAGTGTTGAAAAACCACTTTTCGCACTTGTGTTAGTGTTGAAAAACCACTTTCCGCACTTGTGTTAGTGTTGAAAAACCACTTTTCGCACTTGTGTTAGTGTTGAAAAACCACTTTTCGCACTTGTGTTAGTGTTGAAAAACCACTTTTCGCACTTGTGTTAGTGTTGAAAAACCACTTTTCGCACTTGTGTTAGTGTTGAAAAACCACTTTTCGCACTTGTGTTGGTGCAGGAAACCACTTTTGCACTTGTAATAATGTTGAAAAACCACTTTTCACACTTGTGTTAGTGTTGAAAAACCACTTTTCGCACTTGTGTTGGTGCAGGAAACCACTTTTGCACTTGTATTAGTGTGGAAAAAACCACTTTTCGCACTTGTGTTAGTGTTGAAAAATCACTTTTCGCACTTGTGTTAGTGTCGAAAAACCACTTTTCGCACTTGTGTTGGTGCAGGAAACCACTTTTGCACTTGTATTAGTGTGGAAAAACTACTTTTCGCACTTGTGTTAGTGTTGAAAAACCACTTTTCGCACTTGTGTGAGTGTTGAAAAACCACTTTTCGCACTTGTGTTGGTGCAGGAAACCACTTTTGCACTTGTATTCGTGTGGAAAAAACACTTTTTGCACTTGTGATAGTGTTGAAAAACCACTTTTCGCACTTGTGTTAGTCTTGAAAAACCACTTTTCGCACTTGTGTTGGTGCAGGAAACCACTTTTGCACTTGTATTAGTGTGGAAAAACCACTTTTCGCACTTGTGTTAGTGTTGAGAAACCACCTTTCGCACTTGTGTGAGTGTTGAAAAACCACTTTTCGCACTTGTGTTGGTGCAGGAAACCACTTTTGCACTTGTATTAGTGTGGAAAAAACACTTTTTGCAATTGTGATAGTGTTGAAAAACCACTTTTCGCACTTGTGTTAGTGTTGAAAAACCACTTTTCGCACTTGTGTTGGTGCAGGAAACCACTTTTGCACTTGTATTAGTGTGGAAAAACCACTTTTCGCACTTGTGTTAGTGTTGAAAAACCACTTTTCGCACTTGTTAGTGTTGAAAAACCACTTTTCGCACTTGTGTTGGTGCAGGAAACCACTTTTGCACTTGTATTAGTGTGGAAAAAACACTTTTCGCACTTGTGATAGTGTTGAAAAACCACTTTTCGCACTTGTGTTAGTGTTGAAAAACCACTTTTCGCACTTGTGTTGGTGCAGGAAACCACTTTTGCACTTGTATTAGTGTGGGAAAAACACTTTTTGCACTTGTGATAGTGTTGAAAAACCACTTTTCGCACTTGTGTTAGTGTTGAAAAACCACTTTTCGCCTTTGTGTTGGTGCAGGAAACCACTTTTACACTTGTATTAGTGTGGAAAAACCACTTTTCGCACTTGTGTTAGTGTTGAAAAACCACTTTTCACACTTGTGTTAGTGTTGAAAAACCACTTTTCGCACTTGTGTTGGTGCAGGAAACCACTTTTGCATTTGTATTAGTGTGGAAAAAACACTTTTCGCACTTGTGATAGTGTTGAAAAACCACTTTTCGCACTTGTGTTAGTGTTGAAAAACCACTTTTTGCACTTGTGTTGGTGCAGGAAACCACTTTTGCACTTGTATTAGTGTGGAAAAACCACTTTTCGCACTTGTGTTAGTGTTGAAAAACCACTTTTCGCACTTGTGTTAGTGTTGAAAAACCACTTTCCGCACTTGTGTTAGTGTTGAAAAACCACTTTTCGCACTTGTGTTAGTGTTGAAAAACCACTTTCCGCACTTGTGTTAGTGTTGAAAAACCACTTTTCGCACTTGTGTTGGTGCAGGAAACCACTTTTGCACTTGTATTAGTGTTGAAAAACCACTTTTCGCACTTGTGTTGGTGCAGGAAACCACTTTTGCACTTGTATTAGTGTGTAAAAACCACTTTTCGCACTTGTGTTAGTGTTGAAAAACCACTTTTCGCACTTGTTAGTGTTGAAAAACCACTTTTCGCACTTGTGTTGGTGCAGGAAACCACTTTTGCACTTGTATTAGTGTGGAAAAAACACTTTTCGCACTTGTGATAGTGTTGAAAAACCACTTTTCGCACTTGTGTTAGTGTTGAAAAACCACTTTTCGCACTTGTGTTGGTGCAGGAAACCACTTTTGCACTTGTATTAGTGTGGGAAAAACACTTTTTGCACTTGTGATAGTGTTGAAAAACCACTTTTCGCCTTTGTGTTGGTGCAGGAAACCACTTTTACACTTGTATTAGTGTGGAAAAACCACTTTTCGCACTTGTGTTAGTGTTGAAAAACCACTTTTCACACTTGTGTTAGTGTTGAAAAACCACTTTTCGCACTTGTGTTGGTGCAGGAAACCACTTTTGCATTTGTATTAGTGTGGAAAAAACACTTTTCGCACTTGTGATAGTGTTGAAAAACCACTTTTCGCACTTGTGTTAGTGTTGAAAAACCACTTTTTGCACTTGTGTTGGTGCAGGAAACCACTTTTGCACTTGTATTAGTGTGGAAAAACCACTTTTCGCACTTGTGTTAGTGTTGAAAAACCACTTTTCGCACTTGTGTTAGTGTTGAAAAACCACTTTTCGCACTTGTGTTAGTGTTGAAAAACCACTTTCCGCACTTGTGTTAGTGTTGAAAAACCACTTTTCGCACTTGTGTTAGTGTTGAAAAACCACTTTCCGCACTTGTGTTAGTGTTGAAAAACCACTTTTCGCACTTGTGTTGGTGCAGGAAACCACGTTTGCACTTGTATTAGTGTTGAAAAACCACTTTTCGCACTTGTGTTGGTGCAGGAAACCACTTTTGCACTTGTATTAGTGTGGAAAAACCACTTTTTGCACCTGTGTTAGTGTTGAAAAACCACTTTTAGCACTTGTGTTAGTGTTGAAAAACCACTTTTCGCACTTGTGTTGGTGCAGGAAACCACTTTTGCACTTGTATTAGTGTGGAAAAACACTTTTTGCACTTGTGATAGTGTTGAAAAACCACTTTTCGCACTTGTGTTAGTGTTGAAAAACCACTTTTCGCACTTGTGTTGGTGCAGGAAACCACTTTTGCACTTGTATTAATGTTGAAAAACCACTTTTCGCACTTGTGTTAGTGTTGAAAAACCACTTTTCGCACTTGTGTTGGTGCAGGAAACCACTTTTGCACTTGTATTAGTGTGGAAAAACCACTTTTCGCACTTGTGTTAGTGTTGAAAAACCACTTTTCGCACTTGTGTTAGTGTCGAAAAACCACTTTTCGCACTTGTGTTGGTGCAGGAAACCACGTTTGCACTTGTATTAGTGTGGAAAAAAACAATTTTCGCACTTGTGATAGTGTTGAAAAACCACTTTTCGCACTTGTGTTAGTGTTGAAAAACCACTTTTCGCACTTGTGTTGGTGTAGGAAACCAGTTTTGCACTTGTATTAGTGTGGGAAAACCACTTTTTGCACTTGTGATAGTGTTGAAAAACCACTTTTCGCACTTGTGTTAGTGTTTAAAAACCACTTTTCGCACTTGTGTTGGTGCAGGAAACCACTTTTGCACTTGTATTAGTGTGGAAAAAACACTTTTTGCACTTGTGATAGTGTTGAAAAACCACTTTTCGCACTTGTGTTAGTGTTGAAAAACCACTTTTCGCACTTGTGTTGGTGCAGGAAACCACTTTTGCACTTGTATTAGTGTGGAAAAACCACTTTTCGCACTTGTGTTAGTGTTGAAAAACCACTTTTCGCACTTGTGTTAATGTTGAAAAACCACTTTTCGCACTTGTGTTAGTGTTGAAAAACCACTTTTCGCACTTGTGTTGGTGCAAGAAACCACTTTTCGCACTTGTGTTAGTGTTGAAAACCCACTTTTCGCACTTGTGTTAGTGTTGAAAAACCACTTTTCGCACTTGTATTGGTGCAGGAAACCACTTTTGCACTTGCATTAGTGTGGAAAAAAAACACTTTTTGCACTTGTGTTAGTGTTGAAAAACCACTTTTCGCACTTGTGTTAGTGTTGAAAAACCACTTTTCGCACTTGTGTTGGTGCAGGAAACCACTTTTGCACTTGTATTAGTGTGGAAAAAACACTTTTCGCACTTGTGTTAGTGTTGATAAACCACTTTTCGCACTTGTGTTTGCATTGAAAAACCACTTTTCACACTTGTGTTGGTGCAGGAAACCACTTTTGCACTTGTATTAGTGTGGAAAAAACACTTTTTGAACTTGTGATAGTGTTGAAAAACCACTTTTCGCACTTGTGTTAGTGTTGAAAAACCATTTTTCGCACTTGTGTTAGTGTTGAAAAACCACTTTTCGCACTTGTGTTGGTGCAGGAAACCACTTTTGCACTTGTATTAGTGTGGAAAAACCACTTTTCGCACTTGTGTTAGTGTTGAAAAACCACTTTTCGCACTTGTTTTAGTGTTTAAAAACCACTTTTCGCACTTGTGTTGGTGCAGGAAACCACTTTTGCACTTGTATTAGTGTGGAAAAACCACTTTCCGCACTTGTGTTAGTGTTGAAAAACCACTTTTCGCACTTGTGTTGGTGCAGGAAACCACTTTTGCACTTGTATTAGTGTTGAAAAACCACTTTTCGCACTTGTGTTGGTGCAGGAAACCACTTTTGCACTTGTATTAGTGTGGAAAAACCATTTTTCGCACTTGTGTTAGTGTTGAAAAACCACTTTTCGCACTTGTGTTGGTGCAGGAAACCACTTTTGCATTTGTATTAGTGTGGAAAAAACACTTTTCGCACTTGTGATAGTGTTGAAAAACCACTTTTCGCACTTGTGTTAGTGTTGAAAAACCACTTTTTGCACTTGTGTTGGTGCAGGAAACCACTTTTGCACTTGTATTAGTGTGGAAAAACCACTTTTCGCACTTGTGTTAGTGTTGAAAAACCACTTTTCGCACTTGTGTTAGTGTTGAAAAACCACTTTTCGCACTTGTGTTAGTGTTGAAAAACCACTTTCCGCACTTGTGTTAGTGTTGAAAAACCACTTTTCGCACTTGTGTTAGTGTTGAAAAACCACTTTCCGCACTTGTGTTAGTGTTGAAAAACCACTTTTCGCACTTGTGTTGGTGCAGGAAACCACGTTTGCACTTGTATTAGTGTTGAAAAACCACTTTTCGCACTTGTGTTGGTGCAGGAAACCACTTTTGCACTTGTATTAGTGTGGAAAAACCACTTTTTGCACCTGTGTTAGTGTTGAAAAACCACTTTTAGCACTTGTGTTAGTGTTGAAAAACCACTTTTCGCACTTGTGTTGGTGCAGGAAACCACTTTTGCACTTGTATTAGTGTGGAAAAACACTTTTTGCACTTGTGATAGTGTTGAAAAACCACTTTTCGCACTTGTGTTAGTGTTGAAAAACCACTTTTCGCACTTGTGTTGGTGCAGGAAACCACTTTTGCACTTGTATTAATGTTGAAAAACCACTTTTCGCACTTGTGTTAGTGTTGAAAAACCACTTTTCGCACTTGTGTTGGTGCAGGAAACCACTTTTGCACTTGTATTAGTGTGGAAAAACCACTTTTCGCACTTGTGTTAGTGTTGAAAAACCACTTTTCGCACTTGTGTTAGTGTCGAAAAACCACTTTTCGCACTTGTGTTGGTGCAGGAAACCACGTTTGCACTTGTATTAGTGTGGAAAAAAACAATTTTCGCACTTGTGATAGTGTTGAAAAACCACTTTTCGCACTTGTGTTAGTGTTGAAAAACCACTTTTCGCACTTGTGTTGGTGTAGGAAACCAGTTTTGCACTTGTATTAGTGTGGGAAAACCACTTTTTGCACTTGTGATAGTGTTGAAAAACCACTTTTCGCACTTGTGTTAGTGTTTAAAAACCACTTTTCGCACTTGTGTTGGTGCAGGAAACCACTTTTGCACTTGTATTAGTGTGGAAAAAACACTTTTTGCACTTGTGATAGTGTTGAAAAACCACTTTTCGCACTTGTGTTAGTGTTGAAAAACCACTTTTCGCACTTGTGTTGGTGCAGGAAACCACTTTTGCACTTGTATTAGTGTGGAAAAACCACTTTTCGCACTTGTGTTAGTGTTGAAAAACCACTTTTCGCACTTGTGTTAATGTTGAAAAACCACTTTTCGCACTTGTGTTAGTGTTGAAAAACCACTTTTCGCACTTGTGTTGGTGCAAGAAACCACTTTTCGCACTTGTGTTAGTGTTGAAAACCCACTTTTCGCACTTGTGTTAGTGTTGAAAAACCACTTTTCGCACTTGTATTGGTGCAGGAAACCACTTTTGCACTTGCATTAGTGTGGAAAAAAAACACTTTTTGCACTTGTGTTAGTGTTGAAAAACCACTTTTCGCACTTGTGTTAGTGTTGAAAAACCACTTTTCGCACTTGTGTTGGTGCAGGAAACCACTTTTGCACTTGTATTAGTGTGGAAAAAACACTTTTCGCACTTGTGTTAGTGTTGATAAACCACTTTTCGCACTTGTGTTTGCATTGAAAAACCACTTTTCACACTTGTGTTGGTGCAGGAAACCACTTTTGCACTTGTATTAGTGTGGAAAAAACACTTTTTGAACTTGTGATAGTGTTGAAAAACCACTTTTCGCACTTGTGTTAGTGTTGAAAAACCATTTTTCGCACTTGTGTTAGTGTTGAAAAACCACTTTTCGCACTTGTGTTGGTGCAGGAAACCACTTTTGCACTTGTATTAGTGTGGAAAAACCACTTTTCGCACTTGTGTTAGTGTTGAAAAACCACTTTTCGCACTTGTTTTAGTGTTTAAAAACCACTTTTCGCACTTGTGTTGGTGCAGGAAACCACTTTTGCACTTGTATTAGTGTGGAAAAACCACTTTCCGCACTTGTGTTAGTGTTGAAAAACCACTTTTCGCACTTGTGTTGGTGCAGGAAACCACTTTTGCACTTGTATTAGTGTTGAAAAACCACTTTTCGCACTTGTGTTGGTGCAGGAAACCACTTTTGCACTTGTATTAGTGTGGAAAAACCACTTTTTGCACTTGTGTTAGTGTTGAAAAACCATTTTTCGCACTTGTGTTAGTGTTGAAAAACCACTTTTCGCACTTGTGTTGGTGCAGGAAACCACTTTTGCACTTGTATTAGTGTGGAAAAACACTTTTTGCACTTGTGATAGTGTTGAAAAACCACTTTTCGCACTTGTGTTAGTGTTGAAAAACCACTTTTCGCACTTGTGTTGGTGCAGGAAACCACTTTTGCACTTGTATTAATGTTGAAAAACCACTTTTCGCACTTGTGTTAGTGTTGAAAAACCACTTTTCGCACTTGTGTTGGTGCAGGAAACCACTTTTGCACTTGTATTAGTGTGGAAAAACCACTTTTCGCACTTGTGTTAGTGTTGAAAAACCACTTTTCGCACTTGTGTTAGTGTCGAAAAACCACTTTTCGCACTTGTGTTGGTGCAGGAAATCACGTTTGCACTTGTATTAGTGTGGAAAAAACAATTTTCGCACTTGTGATAGTGTTGAAAAACCACTTTTCGCACTTGTGTTAGTGTTGAAAAACCACTTTTCGCACTTGTGTTGGTGCAGGAAACCACTTTTGCACTTGTATTAGTGTGGGAAAAACACTTTTTGCACTTGTGATAGTGTTGAAAAACCACTTTTCGCACTTGTGTTAGTGTTGAAAAACCACTTTTCGCACTTGTGTTGGTGCAGGAAACCACTTTTGCACTTGTATTAGTGTGGAAAAACCACTTTTCGCACTTGTGTTAGTGTTGAAAAACCACTTTTCGCACTTGTGTTAGTGTTGAAAAACCACTTTTCGCACTTGTGTTGGTGCAGGAAACCACTTTTGCAATTGTATTTGTGTTGAAAAAACACTTTTTGCACTTGTGATAGTGTTGAAAAAACACTTTTCGCACTTGTGTTAGTGTTGAAAAACCACTTTTCGCACTTGTGTTGGTGCAGGAAACCACTTTTGCATTTGTATTAGTGTGGAAAAAACACTTTTCGCACTTGTGATAGTGTTGAAAAACCACTTTTCGCACTTGTGTTAGTGTTGAAAAACCACTTTTTGCACTTGTGTTGGTGCAGGAAACCACTTTTGCACTTGTATTAGTGTGGAAAAACCACTTTTCGCACTTGTGTTAGTGTTGAAAAACCACTTTTCGCACTTGTGTTAGTGTTGAAAAACCACTTTCCGCATTTGTGTTAGTGTTGAAAAACCACTTTTCGCACTTGTGTTAGTGTTGAAAAACCACTTTCCGCACTTGTGTTAGTGTTGAAAAACCACTTTTCGCACTTGTGTTGGTGCACGAAACCACTTTTGCATTTGTATTAGTGTTGAAAAACCACTTTTCGCACTTGTGTTGGTGCAGGAAACCACTTTTGCACTTGTGTTGGTGCAAGAAACCACTTTTGCACTTGTATTAGTGTGGAAAAACCACTTTTCGCACTTGTGTTAGTGTTGAAAAACCACTTTTCGCACTTGTGTTAGTGTTGAAAAACCACTTTCCGCACTTGTGTTAGTGTTGAAAAACCACTTTTCGCACTTGTGTTAGTGTTGAAAAACCACTTTTCGCACTTGTGTTAGTGTTGAAAAACCACTTTTCGCACTTGTGTTAGTGTTGAAAAACCACTTTTCGCACTTGTGTTAGTGTTGAAAAACCACTTTTCGCACTTGTGTTGGTGCAGGAAACCACTTTTGCACTTGTATTAATGTTGAAAAACCACTTTTCACACTTGTGTTAGTGTTGAAAAACCACTTTTCGCACTTGTGTTGGTGCAGGAAACCACTTTTGCACTTGTATTAGTGTGGAAAAAACCACTTTTCGCACTTGTGTTAGTGTTGAAAAACCACTTTTCGCACTTGTGTTAGTGTCGAAAAACCACTTTTCGCACTTGTGTTGGTGCAGGAAACCACTTTTGCACTTGTATTAGTGTGGAAAAACTACTTTTCGCACTTGTGTTAGTGTTGAAAAACCACTTTTCGCACTTGTGTGAGTGTTGAAAAACCACTTTTCGCACTTGTGTTGGTGCAGGAAACCACTTTTGCACTTGTATTCGTGTGGAAAAAACACTTTTTGCACTTGTGATAGTGTTGAAAAACCACTTTTCGCACTTGTGTTAGTCTTGAAAAACCACTTTTCGCACTTGTGTTGGTGCAGGAAACCACTTTTGCACTTGTATTAGTGTGGAAAAACCACTTTTCGCACTTGTGTTAGTGTTGAGAAACCACCTTTCGCACTTGTGTGAGTGTTGAAAAACCACTTTTCGCACTTGTGTTGGTGCAGGAAACCACTTTTGCACTTGTATTAGTGTGGAAAAAACACTTTTTGCAATTGTGATAGTGTTGAAAAACCACTTTTCGCACTTGTGTTAGTGTTGAAAAACCACTTTTCGCACTTGTGTTGGTGCAGGAAACCACTTTTGCACTTGTATTAGTGTGGAAAAACCACTTTTCGCACTTGTGTTAGTGTTGAAAAACCACTTTTCGCACTTGTTAGTGTTGAAAAACCACTTTTCGCACTTGTGTTGGTGCAGGAAACCACTTTTGCACTTGTATTAGTGTGGAAAAAACACTTTTCGCACTTGTGATAGTGTTGAAAAACCACTTTTCGCACTTGTGTTAGTGTTGAAAAACCACTTTTCGCACTTGTGTTGGTGCAGGAAACCACTTTTGCACTTGTATTAGTGTGGGAAAAACACTTTTTGCACTTGTGATAGTGTTGAAAAACCACTTTTCGCACTTGTGTTAGTGTTGAAAAACCACTTTTCGCCTTTGTGTTGGTGCAGGAAACCACTTTTACACTTGTATTAGTGTGGAAAAACCACTTTTCGCACTTGTGTTAGTGTTGAAAAACCACTTTTCACACTTGTGTTAGTGTTGAAAAACCACTTTTCGCACTTGTGTTGGTGCAGGAAACCACTTTTGCATTTGTATTAGTGTGGAAAAAACACTTTTCGCACTTGTGATAGTGTTGAAAAACCACTTTTCGCACTTGTGTTAGTGTTGAAAAACCACTTTTTGCACTTGTGTTGGTGCAGGAAACCACTTTTGCACTTGTATTAGTGTGGAAAAACCACTTTTCGCACTTGTGTTAGTGTTGAAAAACCACTTTTCGCACTTGTGTTAGTGTTGAAAAACCACTTTCCGCACTTGTGTTAGTGTTGAAAAACCACTTTTCGCACTTGTGTTAGTGTTGAAAAACCACTTTCCGCACTTGTGTTAGTGTTGAAAAACCACTTTTCGCACTTGTGTTGGTGCAGGAAACCACTTTTGCACTTGTATTAGTGTTGAAAAACCACTTTTCGCACTTGTGTTGGTGCAGGAAACCACTTTTGCACTTGTATTAGTGTGTAAAAACCACTTTTCGCACTTGTGTTAGTGTTGAAAAACCACTTTTCGCACTTGTTAGTGTTGAAAAACCACTTTTCACACTTGTGTTGGTGCAGGAAACCACTTTTGCACTTGTATTAGTGTGGAAAAAACACTTTTCGCACTTGTGATAGTGTTGAAAAACCACTTTTCGCACTTGTGTTAGTGTTGAAAAACCACTTTTCGCACTTGTGTTGGTGCAGGAAACCACTTTTGCACTTGTATTAGTGTGGGAAAAACACTTTTTGCACTTGTGATAGTGTTGAAAAACCACTTTTCGCCTTTGTGTTGGTGCAGGAAACCACTTTTACACTTGTATTAGTGTGGAAAAACCACTTTTCGCACTTGTGTTAGTGTTGAAAAACCACTTTTCACACTTGTGTTAGTGTTGAAAAACCACTTTTCGCACTTGTGTTGGTGCAGGAAACCACTTTTGCATTTGTATTAGTGTGGAAAAAACACTTTTCGCACTTGTGATAGTGTTGAAAAACCACTTTTCGCACTTGTGTTAGTGTTGAAAAACCACTTTTTGCACTTGTGTTGGTGCAGGAAACCACTTTTGCACTTGTATTAGTGTGGAAAAACCACTTTTCGCACTTGTGTTAGTGTTGAAAAACCACTTTTCGCACTTGTGTTAGTGTTGAAAAACCACTTTTCGCACTTGTGTTAGTGTTGAAAAACCACTTTCCGCACTTGTGTTAGTGTTGAAAAACCACTTTTCGCACTTGTGTTAGTGTTGAAAAACCACTTTCCGCACTTGTGTTAGTGTTGAAAAACCACTTTTCGCACTTGTGTTGGTGCAGGAAACCACGTTTGCACTTGTATTAGTGTTGAAAAACCACTTTTCGCACTTGTGTTGGTGCAGGAAACCACTTTTGCACTTGTATTAGTGTGGAAAAACCACTTTTTGCACCTGTGTTAGTGTTGAAAAACCACTTTTAGCACTTGTGTTAGTGTTGAAAAACCACTTTTCGCACTTGTGTTGGTGCAGGAAACCACTTTTGCACTTGTATTAGTGTGGAAAAACACTTTTTGCACTTGTGATAGTGTTGAAAAACCACTTTTCGCACTTGTGTTAGTGTTGAAAAACCACTTTTCGCACTTGTGTTGGTGCAGGAAACCACTTTTGCACTTGTATTAATGTTGAAAAACCACTTTTCGCACTTGTGTTAGTGTTGAAAAACCACTTTTCGCACTTGTGTTGGTGCAGGAAACCACTTTTGCACTTGTATTAGTGTGGAAAAACCACTTTTCGCACTTGTGTTAGTGTTGAAAAACCACTTTTCGCACTTGTGTTAGTGTCGAAAAACCACTTTTCGCACTTGTGTTGGTGCAGGAAACCACGTTTGCACTTGTATTAGTGTGGAAAAAAACAATTTTCGCACTTGTGATAGTGTTGAAAAACCACTTTTCGCACTTGTGTTAGTGTTGAAAAACCACTTTTCGCACTTGTGTTGGTGTAGGAAACCAGTTTTGCACTTGTATTAGTGTGGGAAAACCACTTTTTGCACTTGTGATAGTGTTGAAAAACCACTTTTCGCACTTGTGTTAGTGTTTAAAAACCACTTTTCGCACTTGTGTTGGTGCAGGAAACCACTTTTGCACTTGTATTAGTGTGGAAAAAACACTTTTTGCACTTGTGATAGTGTTGAAAAACCACTTTTCGCACTTGTGTTAGTGTTGAAAAACCACTTTTCGCACTTGTGTTGGTGCAGGAAACCACTTTTGCACTTGTATTAGTGTGGAAAAACCACTTTTCGCACTTGTGTTAGTGTTGAAAAACCACTTTTCGCACTTGTGTTAATGTTGAAAAACCACTTTTCGCACTTGTGTTAGTGTTGAAAAACCACTTTTCGCACTTGTGTTGGTGCAAGAAACCACTTTTCGCACTTGTGTTAGTGTTGAAAACCCACTTTTCGCACTTGTGTTAGTGTTGAAAAACCACTTTTCGCACTTGTATTGGTGCAGGAAACCACTTTTGCACTTGCATTAGTGTGGAAAAAAAACACTTTTTGCACTTGTGTTAGTGTTGAAAAACCACTTTTCGCACTTGTGTTAGTGTTGAAAAACCACTTTTCGCACTTGTGTTGGTGCAGGAAACCACTTTTGCACTTGTATTAGTGTGGAAAAAACACTTTTCGCACTTGTGTTAGTGTTGATAAACCACTTTTCGCACTTGTGTTTGCATTGAAAAACCACTTTTCACACTTGTGTTGGTGCAGGAAACCACTTTTGCACTTGTATTAGTGTGGAAAAAACACTTTTTGAACTTGTGATAGTGTTGAAAAACCACTTTTCGCACTTGTGTTAGTGTTGAAAAACCATTTTTCGCACTTGTGTTAGTGTTGAAAAACCACTTTTCGCACTTGTGTTGGTGCAGGAAACCACTTTTGCACTTGTATTAGTGTGGAAAAACCACTTTTCGCACTTGTGTTAGTGTTGAAAAACCACTTTTCGCACTTGTTTTAGTGTTTAAAAACCACTTTTCGCACTTGTGTTGGTGCAGGAAACCACTTTTGCACTTGTATTAGTGTGGAAAAACCACTTTTCGCACTTGTGTTAGTGTTGAAAAACCACTTTTTGCACTTGTGATAGTGTTGAAAAACCACTTTTCGCACTTGTGTTAGTGTTGAAAAACCACTTTTCGCACTTGTGTTGGTGCAGGAAACCACTTTTGCACTTGTATTAGTGTGGAAAAACCACTTTTCGCACTTGCGTTAGTGTTGAAAAAACACTTTTCGCACTTGTGTTGGTACAAGAAACCACTTTTCGCACTTGTGTGAGTGTTGAAACACCACTTTCCGCACTTGTGTTGGTGCAGGAAACCACTTTTGCACTTGTATTAGTGTGGAAAAAACACTTTTTGCACTTGTGATAGTGTTGAAAAACCACTTTTTGCACTTGTGATAGTGTTGAAAAACCACTTTTCGCACTTGTGTTAGTGTTGAAAAACCCCTTTTCGCACTTGTGTTGGTGCAGGAAACCACTTTTGCACTTGAATTAGTGTTGAAAAACCAGTTTTCGCACTTGTCTTAGTGTTGAAAAACCAGTTTTCGCACTTGTGTTGGTGCAAGAAACCACTTTTGCACTTGTATTAGTGTGGAACAACCACTTTTCGCACTTGTGTTGGTGCAAGAAACCACTTTTCGCACTTGTGTTAGTGTTGAAAAACCACTTTTTGCACTTGTGTTAGTGTTGAAAAACCACTTTTCGCACTTGTGTTAGTGTTGAAAAACCACTTTTCGCACTTGTGTTGGTGCAGGAAACCACTTTTGCACTTGTATTAGTGTGGAAAAAACACTTTTCGCACTTGTGTTAATGTTGAAAAACCACTTTTCGCACTTGTGTTGGTGCAGGAAACCACTTTTGCACTTGTATTAGTGTGGGAAAAACACTTTTTGCACTTGTGATAGTGTTGAAAAACCACTTTTCGCACTTGTGTTAGTGTTGAAAAACCACTTTTCGCACTTGTGTTGGTGCAGGAAACCACTTTTGCACTTGTATTAGTGTGGAAAAACCACTTTTCGCACTTGTGTTAGTGTTGAAAAACCACTTTTCGCACTTGTGTTAGTGTTGAAAAACCACTTTTCGCACTTGTGTTTGTGCAGGAAACCACTTTTGCAATTGTATTTGTGTTGAAAAAACACTTTTTGCACTTGTGATAGTGTTGAAAAAACACTTTTCGCACTTGTGTTAGTGTTGAAAAACCACTTTTCGCACTTGTGTTGGTGCAGGAAACCACTTTTGCATTTGTATTAGTGTGGAAAAAACACTTTTCGCACTTGTGATAGTGTTGAAAAACCACTTTTCGCACTTGTGTTAGTGTTGAAAAACCACTTTTTGCACTTGTGTTGGTGCAGGAAACCACTTTTGCACTTGTATTAGTGTGGAAAAACCACTTTTCGCACTTGTGTTAGTGTTGAAAAACCACTTTTCGCACTTGTGTTAGTGTTGAAAAACCACTTTCCGCATTTGTGTTAGTGTTGAAAAACCACTTTTCGCACTTGTATTAGTGTTGAAAAACCACTTTCCGCACTTGTGTTAGTGTTGAAAAACCACTTTTCGCACTTGTGTTGGTGCACAAAACCACTTTTGCATTTGTATTAGTGTTGAAAAACCACTTTTCGCACTTGTGTTGGTGCAGGAAACCACTTTTGCACTTGTGTTGGTGCAAGAAACCACTTTTGCACTTGTATTAGTGTGGAAAAACCACTTTTCGCACTTGTGTTAGTGTTGAAAAACCACTTTTCGCACTTGTGTTAGTGTTGAAAAACCACTTTCCGCACTTGTGTTAGTGTTGAAAAACCACTTTTCGCACTTGTGTTAGTGTTGAAAAACCACTTTTCGCACTTGTGTTAGTGTTGAAAAACCACTTTTCGCACTTGTGTTAGTGTTGAAAAACACTTTTCGCACTTGTGTTAGTGTTGAAAAACCACTTTTCGCACTTGTGTTGGTGCAGGAAACCACTTTTGCACTTGTATTAATGTTGAAAAACCACTTTTCACACTTGTGTTAGTGTTGAAAAACCACTTTTCGCACTTGTGTTGGTGCAGGAAACCACTTTTGCACTTGTATTAGTGTGGAAAAACCACTTTTCGCACTTGTGTTAGTGTTGAAAAACCACTTTTCGCACTTGTGTTAGTGTCGAAAAACCACTTTTCGCACTTGTGTTGGTGCAGGAAACCACTTTTGCACTTGTATTAGTGTGGAAAAACTACTTTTCGCACTTGTGTTAGTGTTGAAAAACCACTTTTCGCACTTGTGTGAGTGTTGAAAAACCACTTTTCGCACTTGTGTTGGTGCAGGAAACCACTTTTGCACTTGTATTCGTGTGGAAAAAACACTTTTTGCACTTGTGATAGTGTTGAAAAACCACTTTTCGCACTTGTGTTAGTCTTGAAAAACCACTTTTCGCACTTGTGTTGGTGCAGGAAACCACTTTTGCACTTGTATTAGTGTGGAAAAACCACTTTTCGCACTTGTGTTAGTGTTGAGAAACCACCTTTCGCACTTGTGTGAGTGTTGAAAAACCACTTTTCGCACTTGTGTTGGTGCAGGAAACCACTTTTGCACTTGTATTAGTGTGGAAAAAACACTTTTTGCAATTGTGATAGTGTTGAAAAACCACTTTTCGCACTTGTGTTAGTGTTGAAAAACCACTTTTCGCACTTGTGTTGGTGCAGGAAACCACTTTTGCACTTGTATTAGTGTGGAAAAACCACTTTCGCACTTGTGTTAGTGTTGAAAAACCACTTTTCGCACTTGTTAGTGTTGAAAAACCACTTTTCGCACTTGTGTTGGTGCAGGAAACCACTTTTGCACTTGTATTAGTGTGGAAAAAACACTTTTCGCACTTGTGATAGTGTTGAAAAACCACTTTTCGCACTTGTGTTAGTGTTGAAAAACCACTTTTCGCACTTGTGTTGGTGCAGGAAACCACTTTTGCACTTGTATTAGTGTGGGAAAAACACTTTTTGCACTTGTGATAGTGTTGAAAAACCACTTTTCGCACTTGTGTTAGTGTTGAAAAACCACTTTTCGCCTTTGTGTTGGTGCAGGAAACCACTTTTACACTTGTATTAGTGTGGAAAAACCACTTTTCGCACTTGTGTTAGTGTTGAAAAACCACTTTTCACACTTGTGTTAGTGTTGAAAAACCACTTTTCGCACTTGTGTTGGTGCAGGAAACCACTTTTGCATTTGTATTAGTGTGGAAAAAACACTTTTCGCACTTGTGATAGTGTTGAAAAACCACTTTTCGCACTTGTGTTAGTGTTGAAAAACCACTTTTTGCACTTGTGTTGGTGCAGGAAACCACTTTTGCACTTGTATTAGTGTGGAAAAACCACTTTTCGCACTTGTGTTAGTGTTGAAAAACCACTTTTCGCACTTGTGTTAGTGTTGAAAAACCACTTTCCGCACTTGTGTTAGTGTTGAAAAACCACTTTTCGCACTTGTGTTAGTGTTGAAAAACCACTTTCCGCACTTGTGTTAGTGTTGAAAAACCACTTTTCGCACTTGTGTTGGTGCAGGAAACCACTTTTGCACTTGTATTAGTGTTGAAAAACCACTTTTCGCACTTGTGTTGGTGCAGGAAACCACTTTTGCACTTGTATTAGTGTGTAAAAACCACTTTTCGCACTTGTGTTAGTGTTGAAAAACCACTTTTCGCACTTGTTAGTGTTGAAAAACCACTTTTCGCACTTGTGTTGGTGCAGGAAACCACTTTTGCACTTGTATTAGTGTGGAAAAAACACTTTTCACACTTGTGATAGTGTTGAAAAACCACTTTTCGCACTTGTGTTAGTGTTGAAAAACCACTTTTCGCACTTGTGTTGGTGCAGGAAACCACTTTTGCACTTGTATTAGTGTGGGAAAAACACTTTTTGCACTTGTGATAGTGTTGAAAAACCACTTTTCGCCTTTGTGTTGGTGCAGGAAACCACTTTTACACTTGTATTAGTGTGGAAAAACCACTTTTCGCACTTGTGTTAGTGTTGAAAAACCACTTTTCACACTTGTGTTAGTGTTGAAAAACCACTTTTCGCACTTGTGTTGGTGCAGGAAACCACTTTTGCATTTGTATTAGTGTGGAAAAAACACTTTTCGCACTTGTGATAGTGTTGAAAAACCACTTTTCGCACTTGTGTTAGTGTTGAAAAACCACTTTTTGCACTTGTGTTGGTGCAGGAAACCACTTTTGCACTTGTATTAGTGTGGAAAAACCACTTTTCGCACTTGTGTTAGTGTTGAAAAACCACTTTTCGCACTTGTGTTAGTGTTGAAAAACCACTTTTCGCACTTGTGTTAGTGTTGAAAAACCACTTTCCGCACTTGTGTTAGTGTTGAAAAACCACTTTTCGCACTTGTGTTAGTGTTGAAAAACCACTTTCCGCACTTGTGTTAGTGTTGAAAAACCACTTTTCGCACTTGTGTTGGTGCAGGAAACCACGTTTGCACTTGTATTAGTGTTGAAAAACCACTTTTCGCACTTGTGTTGGTGCAGGAAACCACTTTTGCACTTGTATTAGTGTGGAAAAACCACTTTTTGCACTTGTGTTAGTGTTGAAAAACCACTTTTAGCACTTGTGTTAGTGTTGAAAAACCACTTTTCGCACTTGTGTTGGTGCAGGAAACCACTTTTGCACTTGTATTAGTGTGGAAAAACACTTTTTGCACTTGTGATAGTGTTGAAAAACCACTTTTCGCACTTGTGTTATTGTTGAAAAACCACTTTTCGCACTTGTGTTGGTGCAGGAAACCACTTTTGCACTTGTATTAATGTTGAAAAACCACTTTTCGCACTTGTGTTAGTGTTGAAAAACCACTTTTCGCACTTGTGTTGGTGCAGGAAACCACTTTTGCACTTGTATTAGTGTGGAAAAACCACTTTTCGCACTTGTGTTAGTGTTGAAAAACCACTTTTCGCACTTGTGTTAGTGTCGAAAAACCACTTTTCGCACTTGTGTTGGTGCAGGAAACCACGTTTGCACTTGTATTAGTGTGGAAAAAAACAATTTTCGCACTTGTGATAGTGTTGAAAAACCACTTTTCGCACTTGTGTTAGTGTTGAAAAACCACTTTTCGCACTTGTGTTGGTGTAGGAAACCAGTTTTGCACTTGTATTAGTGTGGGAAAACCACTTTTTGCACTTGTGATAGTGTTGAAAAACCACTTTTCGCACTTGTGTTAGTGTTTAAAAACCACTTTTCGCACTTGTGTTGGTGCAGGAAACCACTTTTGCACTTGTATTAGTGTGGAAAAAACACTTTTTGCACTTGTGATAGTGTTGAAAAACCACTTTTCGCACTTGTGTTAGTGTTGAAAAACCACTTTTCGCACTTGTGTTGGTGCAGGAAACCACTTTTGCACTTGTATTAGTGTGGAAAAACCACTTTTCGCACTTGTGTTAGTGTTGAAAAACCACTTTTCGCACTTGTGTTAATGTTGAAAAACCACTTTTCGCACTTGTGTTAGTGTTGAAAAACCACTTTTCGCACTTGTGTTGGTGCAAGAAACCACTTTTCGCACTTGTGTTAGTGTTGAAAACCCACTTTTCGCACTTGTGTTAGTGTTGAAAAACCACTTTTCGCACTTGTGTTGGTGCAGGAAACCACTTTTGCACTTGCATTAGTGTGGAAAAAAAACACTTTTTGCACTTGTGTTAGTGTTGAAAAACCACTTTTCGCACTTGTGTTAGTGTTGAAAAACCACTTTTCGCACTTGTGTTGGTGCAGGAAACCACTTTTGCACTTGTATTAGTGTGGAAAAAACACTTTTCGCACTTGTGTTAGTGTTGATAAACCACTTTTCGCACTTGTGTTTGCATTGAAAAACCACTTTTCACACTTGTGTTGGTGCAGGAAACCACTTTTGCACTTGTATTAGTGTGGAAAAACACTTTTTGAACTTGTGATAGTGTTGAAAAACCAATTTTCGCACTTGTGTTAGTGTTGAAAAACCATTTTTCGCACTTGTGTTAGTGTTGAAAAACCACTTTTCGCACTTGTGTTGGTGCAGGAAACCACTTTTGCACTTGTATTAGTGTGGAAAAACCACTTTTCGCACTTGTGTTAGTGTTGAAAAACCACTTTTCGCACTTGTTTTAGTGTTTAAAAACCACTTTTCGCACTTGTGTTGGTGCAGGAAACCACTTTTGCACTTGTATTAGTGTGGAAAAACCACTTTTCGCACTTGTGTTAGTGTTGAAAAACCACTTTTTGCACTTGTGATAGTGTTGAAAAACCACTTTTCGCACTTGTGTTAGTGTTGAAAAACCACTTTTCGCACTTGTGTTGGTGCAGGAAACCACTTTTGCACTTGTATTAGTGTGGAAAAACCACTTTTCGCACTTGCGTTAGTGTTGAAAAAACACTTTTCGCACTTGTGTTGGTACAAGAAACCACTTTTCGCACTTGTGTGAGTGTTGAAACACCACTTTCCGCACTTGTGTTGGTGCAGGAAACCACTTTTGCACTTGTATTAGTGTGGAAAAAACACTTTTTGCACTTGTGATAGTGTTGAAAAACCACTTTTTGCACTTGTGATAGTGTTGAAAAACCACTTTTCGCACTTGTGTTAGTGTTGAAAAACCCCTTTTCGCACTTGTGTTGGTGCAGGAAACCACTTTTGCACTTGAATTAGTGTGGAAAAACCACTTTTCGCACTTGTGTTAGTGTTGAAAAACCACTTTTCGCACTTGTGTTAGTGTTGAAAAACCACTTTCCGCACTTGTGTTAGTGTTGAAAAACCACTTTTCGCACTTGTGTTAGTGTTGAAAAACCACTTTCCGCACTTGTGTTAGTGTTGAAAAACCACTTTTCGCACTTGTGTTGGTGCAGGAAACCACTTTTGCACTTGTATTAGTGTTGAAAAACCACTTTTCGCACTTGTGTTGGTGCAGGAAACCACTTTTGCACTTGTATTAGTGTGTAAAAACCACTTTTCGCACTTGTGTTAGTGTTGAAAAACCACTTTTCGCACTTGTTAGTGTTGAAAAACCACTTTTCGCACTTGTGTTGGTGCAGGAAACCACTTTTGCACTTGTATTAGTGTGGAAAAAACACTTTTCGCACTTGTGATAGTGTTGAAAAACCACTTTTCGCACTTGTGTTAGTGTTGAAAAACCACTTTTCGCACTTGTGTTGGTGCAGGAAACCACTTTTGCACTTGTATTAGTGTGGGAAAAACACTTTTTGCACTTGTGATAGTGTTGAAAAACCACTTTTCGCCTTTGTGTTGGTGCAGGAAACCACTTTTACACTTGTATTAGTGTGGAAAAACCACTTTTCGCACTTGTGTTAGTGTTGAAAAACCACTTTTCACACTTGTGTTAGTGTTGAAAAACCACTTTTCGCACTTGTGTTGGTGCAGGAAACCACTTTTGCATTTGTATTAGTGTGGAAAAAACACTTTTCGCACTTGTGATAGTGTTGAAAAACCACTTTTCGCACTTGTGTTAGTGTTGAAAAACCACTTTTTGCACTTGTGTTGGTGCAGGAAACCACTTTTGCACTTGTATTAGTGTGGAAAAACCACTTTTCGCACTTGTGTTAGTGTTGAAAAACCACTTTTCGCACTTGTGTTAGTGTTGAAAAACCACTTTTCGCACTTGTGTTAGTGTTGAAAAACCACTTTCCGCACTTGTGTTAGTGTTGAAAAACCACTTTTCGCACTTGTGTTAGTGTTGAAAAACCACTTTCCGCACTTGTGTTAGTGTTGAAAAACCACTTTCCGCACTTGTGTTAGTGTTGAAAAACCACTTTTCGCACTTGTGTTGGTGCAGGAAACCATGTTTGCACTTGTATTAGTGTTGAAAAACCACTTTTCGCACTTGTGTTGGTGCAGGAAACCACTTTTGCACTTGTATTAGTGTGGAAAAACCACTTTTTGCACTTGTGTTAGTGTTGAAAAACCACTTTTAGCACTTGTGTTAGTGTTGAAAAACCACTTTTCGCACTTGTGTTGGTGCAGGAAACCACTTTTGCACTTGTATTAGTGTGGAAAAACACTTTTTGCACTTGTGATAGTGTTGAAAAACCACTTTTCGCACTTGTGTTATTGTTGAAAAACCACTTTTCGCACTTGTGTTGGTGCAGGAAACCACTTTTGCACTTGTATTAATGTTGAAAAACCACTTTTTGCACTTGTGTTAGTTTTGAAAAACCACTTTTCGCACTTGTGTTGGTGCAGGAAACCACTTTTGCACTTGTATTAGTGTGGAAAAACCACTTTTCGCACTTGTGTTAGTGTTGAAAAACCACTTTTCGCACTTGTGTTAGTGTCGAAAAACCACTTTTTGCACTTGTGTTGGTGCAGGAAACCACGTTTGCACTTGTATTAGTGTGGAAAAAAACAATTTTCGCACTTGTGATAGTGTTGAAAAACCACTTTTCGCACTTGTGTTAGTGTTGAAAAACCACTTTTCGCACTTGTGTTGGTGTAGGAAACCAGTTTTGCACTTGTATTAGTGTGGGAAAACCACTTTTTGCACTTGTGATAGTGTTGAAAAACCACTTTTCGCACTTGTGTTAGTGTTTAAAAACCACTTTTCGCACTTGTGTTGGTGCAGGAAACCACTTTTGCACTTGTATTAGTGTGGAAAAAACACTTTTTGCACTTGTGATAGTGTTGAAAAACCACTTTTCGCACTTGTGTTAGTGTTGAAAAACCACTTTTCGCACTTGTGTTGGTGCAGGAAACCACTTTTGCACTTGTATTAGTGTGGAAAAACCACTTTTCGCACTTGTGTTAGTGTTGAAAAACCACTTTTCGCACTTGTGTTAATGTTGAAAAACCACTTTTCGCACTTGTGTTAGTGTTGAAAAACCACTTTTCGCACTTGTGTTGGTGCAAGAAACCACTTTTCGCACTTGTGTTAGTGTTGAAAACCCACTTTTCGCACTTGTGTTAGTGTTGAAAAACCACTTTTCGCACTTGTGTTGGTGCAGGAAACCACTTTTGCACTTGCATTAGTGTGGAAAAAAAACACTTTTTGCACTTGTGTTAGTGTTGAAAAACCACTTTTCGCACTTGTGTTAGTGTTGAAAAACCACTTTTCGCACTTGTGTTGGTGCAGGAAACCACTTTTGCACTTGTATTAGTGTGGAAAAAACACTTTTCGCACTTGTGTTAGTGTTGATAAACCACTTTTCGCACTTGTGTTTGCATTGAAAAACCACTTTTCACACTTGTGTTGGTGCAGGTAACCACTTTTGCACTTGTATTAGTGTGGAAAAAACACTTTTTGAACTTGTGATAGTGTTGAAAAACCAATTTTCGCACTTGTGTTAGTGTTGAAAAACCATTTTTCGCACTTGTGTTAGTGTTGAAAAACCACTTTTCGCACTTGTGTTGGTGCAGGAAACCACTTTTGCACTTGTATTAGTGTGGAAAAACCACTTTTCGCACTTGTGTTAGTGTTGAAAAACCACTTTTCGCACTTGTTTTAGTGTTTAAAAACCACTTTTCGCACTTGTGTTGGTGCAGGAAACCACTTTTGCACTTGTATTAGTGTGGAAAAACCACTTTTCGCACTTGTGTTAGTGTTGAAAAACCACTTTTTGCACTTGTGATAGTGTTGAAAAACCACTTTTCGCACTTGTGTTAGTGTTGAAAAACCACTTTTCGCACTTGTGTTGGTGCAGGAAACCACTTTTGCACTTGTATTAGTGTGGAAAAACCACTTTTCGCACTTGCGTTAGTGTTGAAAAAACACTTTTCGCACTTGTGTTGGTACAAGAAACCACTTTTCGCACTTGTGTGAGTGTTGAAACACCACTTTCCGCACTTGTGTTGGTGCAGGAAACCACTTTTGCACTTGTATTAGTGTGGAAAAAACACTTTTTGCACTTGTGATAGTGTTGAAAAACCACTTTTTGCACTTGTGATAGTGTTGAAAAACCACTTTTCGCACTTGTGTTAGTGTTGAAAAACCCCTTTTCGCACTTGTGTTGGTGCAGGAAACCACTTTTGCACTTGAATTAGTGTTGAAAAACCACTTTTCGCACTTGTGTTAGTGTTGAAAAACCACTTTTTGCACTTGTGTTGGTGCAGGAAACCACTTTTGCACTTGTATTAGTGTGGAAAAACCACTTTTCGCACTTATGTTAGTGTTGAAAAACCACTTTTCGCACTTGTGTTAGTGTTGAAAAACCAGTTTTCGCACTTGTCTTAGTGTTGAAAAACCAGTTTTCGCACTTGTGTTGGTGCAAGAAACCACTTTTGCACTTGTATTAGTGTGGAACAACCACTTTTCGCACTTGTGTTGGTGCAAGAAACCACTTTTCGCACTTGTGTTAGTGTTGAAAAACCACTTTTTGCACTTGTGTTAGTGTTGAAAAACCACTTTTCGCACTTGTGTTAGTGTTGAAAAACCACTTTTCGCACTTGTGTTGGTGCAGGAAACCACTTTTGCACTTGTATTAGTGTGGAAAAAACACTTTTCGCACTTGTGTTAATGTTGAAAAACCACTTTTCGCACTTGTGTTGGTGCAGGAAACCACTTTTGCACTTGTATTAGTGTGGAAAAAACACTTTATGCACTTGTGATAGTGTTGAAAAACCACTTTTCGCACTTGTGTTAGTGTTGAAAAACCATTTTTCGCACTTGTGTTAGTGGTGAAAAACCACTTTTCGCACTTGTGTTGGTGCAGGAAACCACTTTTGCACTTGTATTAGTGTGGAAAAACCACTTTTCGCACTTGTGTTAGTGTTGAAAAACCACTTTTCGTACTTGTGTTAGTGTTTAAAAACCACTTTTCGCACTTGTGTTGGTGCAAGAAACCACTTTTCGCACTTGTGTGAGTGTTGAAAAACCACTTTCCGCACTTGTGTTGGTGCAGGAAACCACTTTTGCACTTGTATTAGTGTGGAAAAAACACTTTTTGCACTTGTGATAGTGTTGAAAAACCACTTTTCGCACTTGTGTTAGTGTTGAAAAACCACTTTTCGCACTTGTGTTGGTGCAGGAAACCACTTTTGCACTTGTATTAGTGTGGAAAAAACACTTTTTGCACTTGTGATAGTGTTGGAAAACCACTTTTCGCACTTGTGTTAGTGTTGAAACACCACTTTCCGCACTTGTGTTGGTGCAGGAAACCACTTTTGCACTTGTATTAGTGTGGAAAAAACACTTTTTGCACTTGTGATAGTGTTGAAAAACCACTTTTCGCACTTGTGTTAGTGTTGAAAAACCCCTTTTCGCACTTGTGTTGGTGCAGGAAACCACTTTTGCACTTGAATTAGTGTTGAAAAACCACTTTTCGCACTTGTGTTAGTGTTGAAAAACCACTTTTCGCACTTGTGTTGGTGCAGGAAACCACTTTTGCACTTGTATTAGTGTGGAAAAACCACTTTTCGCACTTATGTTAGTGTTGAAAAACCACTTTTCGCACTTGTGTTAGTGTTGAAAAACCAGTTTTCGCACTTGTCTTAGTGTTGAAAAACCAGTTTTCGCACTTGTGTTGGTGCAAGAAACCACTTTTGCACTTGTATTAGTGTGGAACAACCACTTTTCGCACTTGTGTTGGTGCAAGAAACCACTTTTCGCACTTGTGTTAGTGTTGAAAAACCACTTTTTGCACTTGTGTTAGTGTTGAAAAACCACTTTTCGCACTTGTGTTAGTGTTGAAAAACCACTTTTCGCACTTGTGTTGGTGCAGGAAACCACTTTTGCACTTGTATTAGTGTGGAAAAAACACTTTTCGCACTTGTGTTAATGTTGAAAAACCACTTTTCGCACTTGTGTTGGTGCAGGAAACCACTTTTGCACTTGTATTAGTGTGGAAAAAACACTTTTTGCACTTGTGATAGTGTTGAAAAACCACTTTTCGCACTTGTGTTAGTGTTGAAAAACCATTTTTCGCACTTGTGTTAGTGGTGAAAAACCACTTTTCGCACTTGTGTTGGTGCAGGAAACCACTTTTGCACTTGTATTAGTGTGGAAAAACCACTTTTCGCACTTGTGTTAGTGTTGAAAAACCACTTTTCGCACTTGTGTTAGTGTTTAAAAACCACTTTTCGCACTTGTGTTGGTGCAAGAAACCACTTTTCGCACTTGTGTGAGTGTTGAAAAACCACTTCCCGCACTTGTGTTGGTGCAGGAAACCACTTTTGCACTTGTATTAGTGTGGAAAAAACACTTTTTGCACTTGTGATAGTGTTGAAAAACCACTTTTCGCCCTTGTGTTAGTGTTGAAAAACCACTTTTCGCACTTGTGTTGGTGCAGGAAACCACTTTTGCACTTGTATTAGTGTGGAAAAACCACTTTTCGCACTTGTGTTAGTGTTGAAAAACCACTTTTCGCACTTGTGTTAGTGTTTAAAAACCACTTTTCGCACTTGTGTTGGTGCAGGAAACCACTTTTGCACTTGTATTAGTGTGGAAAAACCACTTTTCGCACTTGTGTTAGTGTTGAAAAAACAACTTTTTGCACTTGTGATAGTGTTGAAAAACCACTTTTCGCACTTGTGTTAGTGTTGAAAAACCACTTTTCGCACTTGTGTTGGTGCAGGAAACCACTTTTGCACTTGTATTAGTGTGGAAAAACCACTTTTCGCACTTGTGTTAGTGTTGAAAAACCACTTTTCACACTTGTGTTAATGTTGAAAAATCACTTTTTGCACTTGTGTTAGTGTTGAAAAACCACTTTTCGCACTTGTGTTGGTACAAGAAACCAGTTTTCGCACTTGTGTGAGTGTTGAAAAACCACTTTTCGCACTTGTGTTAGTGTTGAAAAACCACTTTTCGCACTTGTGTTGGTGCAGGAAACCACTTTTGCACTTGTATTAGTGTGGAAAAACCACTTTTCGCACTTGTGTTAGTGTTGAAAAACCACTTTTCGCACTTGTGTTAATGTTGAAAAACCACTTTTCGCACTTGTGTTAGTGTTGAAAAACCACTTTTCGCACTTGTGTTGGTGCAAGAAACCACTTTTCGCACTTGTGTTAGTGTTGAAAAACCACTTTTCGCACTTGTGTTAGTGTTGAAAAACCACTTTTTGCACTTGTGTTGGTGCAGGAAACCACTTTTGCACTTGTATTAGTGTGGAAAAACCACTTTTCGCACTTATGTTAGTGTTGAAAAACCACTTTTCGCACTTGTGTTAGTGTTGAAAAACCAGTTTTCGCACTTGTCTTAGTGTTGAAAAACCAGTATTCGCACTTGTGTTGGTGCAAGAAACCACTTTTGCACTTGTATTAGTGTGGAACAACCACTTTTCGCACTTGTGTTGGTGCAAGAAACCACTTTTCGCACTTGTGTTAGTGTTGAAAAACCACTTTTTGCACTTGTGTTAGTGTTGAAAAACCACTTTTCGCACTTGTGTTAGTGTTGAAAAACCACTTTTCGCACTTGTGTTGGTGCAGGAAACCACTTTTGCACTTGTATTAGTGTGGAAAAAACACTTTTCGCACTTGTGTTAATGTTGAAAAACCACTTTTCGCACTTGTGTTGGTGCAGGAAACCACTTTTGCACTTGTATTAGTGTGGAAAAAACACTTTTTGCACTTGTGATAGTGTTGAAAAACCACTTTTCGCACTTGTGATAGTGTTGAAAAACCACTTTTCGCACTTGTGTTAGTGTTGAAACACCACTTTCCGCACTTGTGTTGGTGCAGGAAACCACTTTTGCACTTGTATTAGTGTGGAAAAAACACTTTTTGCACTTGTGATAGTGTTGAAAAACCACTTTTCGCACTTGTGTTAGTGTTGAAAAACCCCTTTTCGCACTTGTGTTGGTGCAGGAAACCACTTTTGCACTTGAATTAGTGTTGAAAAACCACTTTTCGCACTTGTGTTAGTGTTGAAAAACCACTTTTCGCACTTGTGTTGGTGCAGGAAACCACTTTTGCACTTGTATTAGTGTGGAAAAACCACTTTTCGCACTTATGTTAGTGTTGAAAAACCACTTTTCGCACTTGTGTTAGTGTTGAAAAACCAGTTTTCGCACTTGTCTTAGTGTTGAAAAACCAGTTTTCGCACTTGTGTTGGTGCAAGAAACCACTTTTGCACTTGTATTAGTGTGGAACAACCACTTTTCGCACTTGTGTTGGTGCAAGAAACCACTTTTCGCACTTGTGTTAGTGTTGAAAAACCACTTTTTGCACTTGTGTTAGTGTTGAAAAACCACTTTTCGCACTTGTGTTAGTGTTGAAAAACCACTTTTCGCACTTGTGTTGGTGCAGGAAACCACTTTTGCACTTGTATTAGTGTGGAAAAAACACTTTTCGCACTTGTGTTAATGTTGAAAAACCACTTTTCGCACTTGTGTTGGTGCAGGAAACCACTTTTGCACTTGTATTAGTGTGGAAAAAACACTTTTTGCACTTGTGATAGTGTTGAAAAACCACTTTTCGCACTTGTGTTAGTGTTGAAAAACCATTTTTCGCACTTGTGTTAGTGGTGAAAAACCACTTTTCGCACTTGTGTTGGTGCAGGAAACCACTTTTGCACTTGTATTAGTGTGGAAAAACCACTTTTCGCACTTGTGTTAGTGTTGAAAAACCACTTTTCGCACTTGTGTTAGTGTTTAAAAACCACTTTTCGCACTTGTGTTGGTGCAAGAAACCACTTTTCGCACTTGTGTGAGTGTTGAAAAACCACTTCCCGCACTTGTGTTGGTGCAGGAAACCACTTTTGCACTTGTATTAGTGTGGAAAAAACACTTTTTGCACTTGTGATAGTGTTGAAAAACCACTTTTCGCCCTTGTGTTAGTGTTGAAAAACCACTTTTCGCACTTGTGTTGGTGCAGGAAACCACTTTTGCACTTGTATTAGTGTGGAAAAACCACTTTTCGCACTTGTGTTAGTGTTGAAAAACCACTTTTCGCACTTGTGTTAGTGTTTAAAAACCACTTTTCGCACTTGTGTTGGTGCAGGAAACCACTTTTGCACTTGTATTAGTGTGGAAAAACCACTTTTCGCACTTGTGTTAGTGTTGAAAAAACAACTTTTTGCACTTGTGATAGTGTTGAAAAACCACTTTTCGCACTTGTGTTAGTGTTGAAAAACCACTTTTCGCACTTGTGTTGGTGCAGGAAACCACTTTTGCACTTGTATTAGTGTGGAAAAACCACTTTTCGCACTTGTCTTAGTGTTGAAAAACCACTTTTCACACTTGTGTTAATGTTGAAAAATCACTTTTTGCACTTGTGTTAGTGTTGAAAAACCACTTTTCGCACTTGTGTTGGTACAAGAAACCAGTTTTCGCACTTGTGTGAGTGTTGAAAAACCACTTTTCGCACTTGTGTTAGTGTTGAAAAACCACTTTTCGCACTTGTGTTGGTGCAGGAAACCACTTTTGCACTTGTATTAGTGTGGAAAAACCACTTTTCGCACTTGTGTTAGTGTTGAAAAACCACTTTTCGCACTTGTGTTAATGTTGAAAAACCACTTTTCGCACTTGTGTTAGTGTTGAAAAACCACTTTTCGCACTTGTGTTGGTGCAAGAAACCACTTTTCGCACTTGTGTTAGTGTTGAAAAACCACTTTTCGCACTTGTGTTAGTGTTGAAAAACCACTTTTTGCACTTGTGTTGGTGCAGGAAACCACTTTTGCACTTGTATTAGTGTGGAAAAACCACTTTTCGCACTTATGTTAGTGTTGAAAAACCACTTTTCGCACTTGTGTTAGTGTTGAAAAACCAGTTTTCGCACTTGTCTTAGTGTTGAAAAACCAGTATTCGCACTTGTGTTGGTGCAAGAAACCACTTTTGCACTTGTATTAGTGTGGAACAACCACTTTTCGCACTTGTGTTGGTGCAAGAAACCACTTTTCGCACTTGTGTTAGTGTTGAAAAACCACTTTTTGCACTTGTGTTAGTGTTGAAAAACCACTTTTCGCACTTGTGTTAGTGTTGAAAAACCACTTTTCGCACTTGTGTTGGTGCAGGAAACCACTTTTGCACTTGTATTAGTGTGGAAAAAACACTTTTCGCACTTGTGTTAATGTTGAAAAACCACTTTTCGCACTTGTGTTGGTGCAGGAAACCACTTTTGCACTTGTATTAGTGTGGAAAAAACACTTTTTGCACTTGTGATAGTGTTGAAAAACCACTTTTCGCACTTGTGTTAGTGTTGAAAAACAATTTTTCGCACTTGTGTTAGTGGTGAAAAACCACTTTTCGCACTTGTGTTGGTGCAGGAAACCACTTTTGCACTTGTATTAGTGTGGAAAAACCACTTTTCGCACTTGTGTTAGTGTTGAAAAACCACTTTTCGTACTTGTGTTAGTGTTTAAAAACCACTTTTCGCACTTGTGTTGGTGCAAGAAACCACTTTTCGCACTTGTGTGAGTGTTGAAAAACCACTTTCCGCACTTGTGTTGGTGCAGGAAACCACTTTTGCACTTGTATTAGTGTGGAAAAAACACTTTTTGCACTTGTGATAGTGTTGAAAAACCACTTTTCGCACTTGTGTTAGTGTTGAAAAACCACTTTTCGCACTTGTGTTGGTGCAGGAAACCACTTTTGCACTTGTGTTAGTGTGGAAAAAACACTTTTTGCACTTGTGATAGTGTTGAAAAACCACTTTTCGCACTTGTGTTAGTGTTGAAACACCACTTTCCGCACTTGTGTTGGTGCAGGAAACCACTTTTGCACTTGTATTAGTGTGGAAAAAACACTTTTTGCACTTGTGATAGTGTTGAAAAACCACTTTTCGCACTTGTGTTAGTGTTGAAAAACCCCTTTTCGCACTTGTGTTGGTGCAGGAAACCACTTTTGCACTTGAATTAGTGTTGAAAAACCACTTTTCGCACTTGTGTTAGTGTTGAAAAACCACTTTTCGCACTTGTGTTGGTGCAGGAAACCACTTTTGCACTTGTATGAGTGTGGAAAAACCACTTTTCGCACTTATGTTAGTGTTGAAAAACCACTTTTCGCACTTGTGTTAGTGTTGAAAAACCAGTTTTCGCACTTGTCTTAGTGTTGAAAAACCAGTTTACGCACTTGTGTTGGTGCAAGAAACCACTTTTGCACTTGTATTAGTGTGGAACAACCACTTTTCGCACTTGTGTTGGTGCAAGAAACCACTTTTCGCACTTGTGTTAGTGTTGAAAAACCACTTTTTGCACTTGTGTTAGTGTTGAAAAACCACTTTTCGCACTTGTGTTAGTGTTGAAAAACCACTTTTCGCACTTGTGTTGGTGCAGGAAACCACTTTTGCACTTGTATTAGTGTGGGAAAAACACTTTTCGCACTTGTGTTAAAGTTGAAAAACCACTTTTCGCACTTGTGTTGGTGCAGGAAACCACTTTTGCACTTGTATTAGTGTGGAAAAAACACTTTTTGCACTTGTGATAGTGTTGAAAAACCACTTTTCGCACTTGTGTTAGTGTTGAAAAACCATTTTTCACACTTGTGTTAGTGGTGAAAAACCACTTTTTGCACTTGTGTTGGTGCAGGAAACCACTTTTGCACTTGTATTAGTGTGGAAAAACCACTTTTCGCACTTGTGTTAGTGTTGAAAAACCACTTTTCGCACTTGTGTTAGTGTTTAAAAACCACTTTTAGCACTTGTGTTGGTGCAAGAAACCACTTTTCGCACTTGTGTGAGTGTTGAAAAACCACTTCCCGCACTTGTGTTGGTGCAGGAAACCACTTTTGCACTTGTATTAGTGTGGAAAAAACACTTTTTGCACTTGTGATAGTGTTGAAAAACCACTTTTCGCCCTTGTGTTAGTGTTGAAAACCCACTTTTCGCACTTGTGTTGGTGCAGGAAACCACTTTTGCACTTGTATTAGTGTGGAAAAACCACTTTTCGCACTTGTGTTAGTGTTGAAAAACCACTTTTCGCACTTGTGTTAGTGTTTAAAAACCACTTTTCGCACTTGTGTTGGTGCAGGAAACCACTTTTGCACTTGTATTAGTGTGGAAAAACCACTTTTTGCACTTGTGTTAGTGTTGAAAAACCACTTTTTGCACTTGTGATAGTGTTGAAAAACCACTTTTCGCACTTGTGTTAGTGTTGAAAAACCACTTTTCGCACTTGTGTTGGTGCAGGAAACCACTTTTGCACTTGTATTAGTGTGGAAAAACCACTTTTCGCACTTGTGTTAGTGTTGAAAAACCACTTTTCACACTTGTGTTAATGTTGAAAAATCACTTTTTGCACTTGTGTTAGTGTTGAAAAACCACTTTTCGCACTTGTGTTGGTACAAGAAACCAGTTTTCGCACTTGTGTGAGTGTTGAAAAACCACTTTTCGCACTTGTGTTAGTGTTGAAAAACCACTTTTCGCACTTGTGTTGGTGCAGGAAACCACTTTTGCACTTGTATTAGTGTGGAAAAACCACTTTTCGCACTTGTGTTAGTGTTGAAAAACCACTTATCGCACTTGTGTTAATGTTGAAAAACCACTTTTCGCACTTGTGTTAGTGTTGAAAAACCACTTTTCGCACTTGTGTTGGTGCAAGAAACCACTTTTCGCACTTGTGTTAGTGTTGAAAACCCACTTTTCGCACTTGTGTTAGTGTTGAAAAAACCACTTTTCGCACTTGTGTTGGTGCAGGAAACCACTTTTGCACTTGCATTAGTGTGGAAAAAAACACTTTTTGCACTTGTGTTAGTGTTGAAAAACCACTTTTCGCACTTGTGTTAGTGTTGAAAAACCACTTTTCGCACTTGTGTTGGTGCAGGAAACCACTTTTGCACTTGTATTAGTGTGGAAAAAACACTTTTCGCACTTGTGTTAGTGTTGATAAACCACTTTTCGCACTTGTGTTTGCGTTGAAAAACCACTTTTCGCACTTGTGTTGGTGCAGGAAACCACTTTTGCACTTGTATTAGTGTGGAAAAAACACTTTTTGAACCTGTGATAGTGTTGAAAAACCACTTTTCGCACTTGTGTTAGTGTTGAAAAACCATTTTTCGCACTTGTGTTAGTGTTGAAAAACCACTTTTCGCACTTGTGTTGGTGCAGGAAACCACTTTTGCACTTGTAATTAGTGTGGAAAAACCACTTTTCGCACTTGTGTTAGTGTTTAAAAACCACTTTTCGCACTTGTGTTGGTGCAGGAAACCACTTTTGCACTTGTATTAGTGTGGAAAAAACACTTTTTGCACTTGTGATAGTGTTGAAAAACCACTTTTCGCACTTGTGTTAGTGTTGAAAAACCACTTTTCGCACTTGTGTTGGTGCAGGAAACCACTTTTGCACTTGTATTAGTGTGGAAAAACCACTTTTCGCACTTGTGTTATTGTTGAAAAACCACTTTTCGCACTTGTGTTAATGTTGAAAAACCACTTTTCGCACTTGTGTTAGTGTTGAAAAACCACTTTTCGCACTTGTGTTGGTGCAAGAAACCACTTTTCGCACTTGTGTGAGTGTTTAAAAACCACTTTCCGCACTTGTGTTGGTGCAGGAAACCACTTTTGCACTTGTATTAGTGTGGAAAAAAACACTTTTTGCACTTGTGATAGTGTTGAAAAACGACTTTTCGCACTTGTGTTAGTGTTGAAAAACCACTTTTCGCACTTGTGTTGGTGCAGGAAACCACTTTTGCACTTGTATTAGTGTGGAAAAACCACTTTTTGCACTTGTGTTAGTGTTGAAAAACCACTTTTCGCACTTGTGTTAGTGTTGAAAAACCACTTTTCGCACTTGTGTTAGTGTTGAAAAACCACTTTTCGCACTTGTGTTAGTGTTGAAAAACCACTTTTCGCACTTGTGTTGGTGCAGGAAACCACTTTTGCACTTGTATTAGTGTGGAGAAAACACTTTTCGCACTTGTGTTAGTGTTGAAAAATCACTTTTCGCACTTGCGTTAGTGTTGAAAAACCACTTTTCGCACTTGTGTTGGTGCAGGAAACCACTTTTGCACTTGTATTAGTGTGGAAAAAACACTTTTTGCACTTGTGATAGTGTTGAAAAACCACTTTTCGCACTTGTGTTAGTGTTGAAAAACCACTTTTCGCACTTGTGTTGGTGCAGGAAACCACTTTTGCACTTGTATTAGTGTGGAAAAAACACTTTTTGCACTTGTGATAACGTTGAAAAACCACTTTTCGCACTTGTGTTAGTGTTGAAAAACCACTTTTCGCACTTGTGTTGGTGCAGGGAAACCACTTTTGCACTTGTATTAGTGTGGAAAAACCACTTTTCGCACTTGTGTTAGTGTTGAAAAACCACTTTTCGCACTTGTGTTAGTGTTGAAAAACCACTTTTCGCACTTGTGTTAGTGTTGAAAAACCACTTTTCGCACTTATGTTGGTGCAGGAACCACTTTTGCACTTGGATTAGTGTGGAAAAAACACTTTTTGCAATTGTGATAGTGTTGAAAAACCACTTTTCGCATTTGTGTTAGTGTTGAAAAACCCCTTTTCGCACTTGTGTTGGTGCAGGAAACCACTTTTGCACTTGAATTAGTGTTGAAAAACCCCTTTTTCGCACCTGTGTTAGTGTTGAAAAACCACTTTTCGCACTTGTGTTAGTGTTGAAAAACCACTTTTCGCACTTGTGTTAGTGTTTAAAAACCACTTTTCACACTTGTGTTGGTGCAGGAAACCACTTTTGCACTTGTATTAGTGTGGAAAAACCACTTTTCGCACTTGTGTTAGTGTTGAAAAACCACTTTTCGCACTTGTGTTAGTGTTTAAAAACCACTTTTCGCACTTGTGTTGGTGCAAGAAACCACTTTTCGCACTTGTGTTAGTGTTGAAAAACCACTTTCCGCACTTGTGTTGGTGCAGGAAACCACTTTTGCACTTGTATTAGTGTGGAAAAAACACTTTTTGCACTTGTGATAGTGTTGAAAAACCATTTTTCGCACTTGTGTTAGTGTTGAAAAACCACTTTTCGCACTTGTGTTGGTGCAGGAAACCACTTTTGCACTTGTATTAGCGTGGAAAAAAACACTTTTTGCACTTGTGTTAGTGTTGAAAAACCACTTTTCGCACTTGTGTTAGTGTTGAAAAACCACTTTTCGCACTTGTGTTGGTGCAGGAAACCACTTTTGCACTTGTATTAGTGTGGAAAAACCACTTTTCGCACTTGTGTTAGTGTTGATAAACCACTTTTCGCACTTGTGTTTGCGTTGAAAAACCACTTTTCGCACTTGTGTTGGTGCAGGAAACCACTTTTGCACTTGTATTAGTGTGGAAAAACCACTTTTTGCACTTGTGTTAGTGTTGAAAAACCACTTTTTGCACTTGTGATAGTGTTGAAAAACCACTTTTCGCACTTGTGTTAGTGTTGAAAAACCACTTTTCGCACTTGTGTTGGTGCAGGAAACCACTTTTGCACTTGTATTAGTGTGGAAAAACCACTTTTCGCACTTGTGTTAGTGTTGAAAAACCACTTCTCGCACTTGTGTTAGTGTTTAAAAACCACTTTTCGCACTTGTGTTGGTGCAGGAAACCACTTTTGCACTTGTATTAGTGTGGAAAAACCACTTTTTGCACTTGTGTTAGTGTTGAAAAACCACTTTTTGCACTTGTGATAGTGTTGAAAAACCACTTTTCGCACTTGTGTTAGTGTTGAAAAACCACTTTTCGCACTTGTGTTGGTGCAGGAAACACTTTTGCACTTGTATTAGTGTGGAAAAACCACTTTTCGCACTTGTGTTAGTGTTGAAAAACCACTTTTCACACTTGTGTTAATGTTGAAAAATCACTTTTTGCACTTGTGTTAGTGTTGAAAAACCACTTTTCGCACTTGTGTTGGTACAAGAAACCAGTTTTCGCACTTGTGTGAGTGTTGAAAAACCACTTTTCGCACTTGTGTTAGTGTTGAAAAACCACTTTTCGCACTTGTGTTGTGCAGGAAACCACTTTTGCACTTGTATTAGTGTGGAAAAACCACTTTTCGCACTTGTGTTAGTGTTGAAAAACCACTTTTCGCACTTGTGTTAATGTTGAAAAACCACTTTTCGCACTTGTGTTAGTGTTGAAAAACCACTTTTCGCACTTGTGTTGGTGCAAGAAACCACTTTTCGCACTTGTGTTAGTGTTGAAAACCCACTTTCGCACTTGTGTTAGTGTTGAAAAACACTTTTCGCACTTGTGTTGGTGCAGGAAACCACTTTTGCACTTGCATTAGTGTGGAAAAAAACACTTTTTGCACTTGTGTTAGTGTTGAAAAACCACTTTTCGCACTTGTGTTAGTGTTGAAAAACCACTTTTCGCACTTGTGTTGGTGCAGGAAACCACTTTTGCACTTGTATTAGTGTGGAAAAAACACTTTTCGCACTTGTGTTAGTGTTGATAAACCACTTTTCGCACTTGTGTTTGCGTTGAAAAACCACTTTTCGCACTTGTGTTGGTGCAGGAAACCACTTTTGCACTTGTATTAGTGTGGAAAAAACACTTTTTGAACTTGTGATAGTGTTGAAAAACCACTTTTCGCACTTGTGTTAGTGTTGAAAAACCATTTTTCGCACTTGTGTTAGTGTTGAAAAACCACTTTTCGCACTTGTGTTGGTGCAGGAAACCACTTTTGCACTTGTATTAGTGTGGAAAAACAACTTTTCGCACTTGTGTTAGTGTTTAAAAACCACTTTTCGCACTTGTGTTGGTGCCCACTTTTGCACTTGTATTAGTGTGGAAAAAACACTTTTTGCACTTGTGATAGTGTTGAAAAACCACTTTTCGCACTTGTGTTAGTGTTGAAAAACCACTTTTCGCACTTGTGTTGGTGCAGGAAACCACTTTTGCACTTGTATTAGTGTGGAAAAACCACTTTTCGCACTTGTGTTATTGTTGAAAAACCACTTTTCGCACTTGTGTTAATGTTGAAAAACCACTTTTCGCACTTGTGTTAGTGTTGAAAAACCACTTTTCGCACTTGTGTTGGTGCAAGAAACCACTTTTCGCACTTGTGTGAGTGTTTAAAAACCACTTTCCGCACTTGTGTTGGTGCAGGAAACCACTTTTGCACTTGTATTAGTGTGGAAAAAACACTTTTTGCACTTGTGATAGTGTTGAAAAACGACTTTTCGCACTTGTGTTAGTGTTGAAAAACCACTTTTCGCACTTGTGTTGGTGCAGGAAACCACTTTTGCACTTGTATTAGTGTGGAAAAACCACTTTTTGCACTTGTGTTAGTGTTGAAAAACCACTTTTCGCACTTGTGTTAGTGTTGAAAAACCACTTTTCGCACTTGTGTTAGTGTTGAAAAACCACTTTTCGCACTTGTGTTAGTGTTGAAAAACCACTTTTCGCACTTGTGTTGGTGCAGGAAACCACTTTTGCACTTGTATTAGTGTGGAGAAAACACTTTTCGCACTTGTGTTAGTGTTGAAAAATCACTTTTCGCACTTGCGTTAGTGTTGAATAACCACTTTTCGCACTTGTGTTGGTGCAGGAAACCACTTTTGCACTTGTATTAGTGTGGAAAAAACACTTTTTGCACTTGTGATAGTGTTGAAAAACCACTTTTCGCACTTGTGTTAGTGTTGAAAAACCACTTTTCGCACTTGTGTTGGTGCAGGAAACCACTTTTGCACTTGTATTAGTGTGGAAAAAAACACTTTTTGCACTTGTGATAACGTTGAAAAACCACTTTTCGCACTTGTGTTAGTGTTGAAAAACCACTTTTCGCACTTGTGTTGGTGCAGGAAACCACTTTTGCACTTGTATTAGTGTGGAAAAACCACTTTTCGCACTTGTGTTAGTGTTGAAAAACCACTTTTCGCACTTGTGTTAGTGTTGAAAAACCACTTTTCGCACTTGTGTTAGTGTTGAAAAACCACTTTTCGCACTTATGTTGGTGCAGGAAACCACTTTTGCACTTGGATTAGTGTGGAAAAAACAATTTTTGCAATTGTGATAGTGTTGAAAAACCACTTTTCGCATTTGTGTTAGTGTTGAAAAACCCCTTTTCGCACTTGTGTTGGTGCAGGAAACCACTTTTGCACTTGAATTAGTGTTGAAAAACCCCTTTTTCGCACCTGTGTTAGTGTTGAAAAACCACTTTTCGCACTTGTGTTAGTGTTGAAAAACCACTTTTCGCACTTGTGTTAGTGTTTAAAAACCACTTTTCACACTTGTGTTGGTGCAGGAAACCACTTTTGCACTTGTATTAGTGTGGAAAAACCACTTTTCGCACTTGTGTTAGTGTTGAAAAACCACTTTTCGCACTTGTGTTAGTGTTTAAAAACCACTTTTCGCACTTGTGTTGGTGCAAGAAACCACTTTTCGCACTTGTGTTAGTGTTGAAAAACCACTTTCCGCACTTGTGTTGGTGCAGGAAACCACTTTTGCACTTGTATTAGTGTGGAAAAAACACTTTTTGCACTTGTGATAGTGTTGAAAAACCACTTTTCGCACTTGTGTTAGTGTTGAAAAACCACTTTTCGCACTTGTGTTGGTGCAGGAAACCACTTTTGCACTTGTATTAGCGTGGAAAAAAACACTTTTTGCACTTGTGTTAGTGTTGAAAAACCACTTTTCGCACTTGTGTTAGTGTTGAAAAACCACTTTTCGCACTTGTGTTGGTGCAGGAAACCACTTTTGCACTTGTATTAGTGTGGAAAAACCACTTTTCGCACTTGTGTTAGTGTTGATAAACCACTTTTCGCACTTGTGTTTGCGTTGAAAAACCACTTTTCGCACTTGTGTTGGTGCAGGCAACCACTTTTGCACTTGTATTAGTGTGGAAAAAACACTTTTTGCACTTGTGTTAGTGTTGAAAAACCACTTATAGCACTTGTGTTAATGTTGAAAAACCACTTTTCGCACTTGTGTTAGTGTTGAAAAACCACTTTTCGCACTTGTGTTGGTGCAAGAAACCACTTTTCGCACTTGTGATAGTGTTGAAAAACCACTTTTCGCACTTGTGTTAGTGTTGAAAAACCACTTTTCGCACTTGTGTTGGTGCAGGAAACCACTTTTGCACTTGTATTATTGTGGAAAAACCACTTTTTGCACTTGTGTTAGTGTTGAAAAACCACTTTTCGCACTTGTGTTAATGTTGAAAAACCACTTTTCGCACTTGTGTTAGTGTTGAAAAACCACTTTTCGCACTTGTGTTGGTGCAAGAAACCACTTTTCGCACTTGTGTTAGTGTTGAAAAACCACTTTTCGCACTTGTGTTAGTGTTGAAAAACCACTTTTCGCACTTGTGTTGGTGCAGGAAACCACTTTTGCACTTGTATTAGTGTGGAAAAAACACTTTTTGCACTTGTGATAGTGTTGAAAAACCACTTTTCGGACTTGTGTTAGAGTTGAAAAACCATTTTGCGCACTTGTGTTAGTGGTGAAAAACCACTTTTCGCACTTGTGTTGGTGCAGGAAACCACTTTTGCACTTGTATTAGTGTGGAAAAACCACTTTTCGCACTTGTGTTAGTGTTGAAAAAACACTTTTCGCACTTGTGTTAGTGTTTAAAAACCACTTTTCGCACTTGTGTTGGTGCAGGAAACCACTTTTGCACTTGTATTAGTGTGGAAAAAACACTTTTTGCACTTGTGATAGTGTTGAAAAACCACTTTTCGCACTTGTGTTGGTGCAGGAAACCACTTTTGCACTTGAATTAGTGTTGAAAAACCACTTTTCGCACTTGTGTTAGTGTTGAAAAACCACTTTTCGCACTTGTGTTGGTGCAGGAAACCACTTTTGCACTTGTATTAGTGTGGAAAAACCACTTTTCGCACTTATGTTAGTGTTGAAAAACCACTTTTCGCACTTGTGTTAGTGTTGAAAAACCAGTTTTCGCACTTGTGTTAGTGTTGAAAAACCAGTTTTCGCACTTGTGTTGGTGCAAGAAACCACTTTTGCACTTGTATTAGTGTGGAACAACCACTTTTCGCACTTGTGTTAGTGTTGAAAAACCACTTATCGCACTTGTGTTAGTGTTGAAAAACCAGTTTTCGCACTTGTGTTAGTGTTGAAAAACCAGTTTTCGCACTTGTGTTGGTGCAAGAAACCACTTTTGCACTTGTATTAGTGTGGAACAACCACTTTTCGCACTTGTGTTAGTGTTGAAAAACCACTTATCGCACTTGTGTTAATGTTGAAAAACCACTTTTCGCACTTGTGTTAGTGTTGAAAAACCACTTATCGCACTTGTGTTGGTGCAAGAAACCACTTTTCGCACTTGTGTTAGTGTTGAAAAACCACTTTTTGCACTTGTGTTAGTGTTGAAAAACCACTTTTCGCACTTGTGTTAGTGTTGAAAAACCACTTTTCGCACTTGTGTTGGTGCAGGAAACCACTTTTGCACTTGTATTAGTGTGGAAAAAACACTTTTCGCACTTGTGTTAATGTTGAAAAACCACTTTTCGCACTTGTGTTGGTGCAGGAAACCACTTTTGCACTTGTAATAGTGTGGAAAAAACACTTTTTGCACTTGTGATAGTGTTGAAAAACCACTTTTCGCACTTGTGTTAGTGTTGAAAAACCATTTTTCGCACTTGTGTTAGTGGTGAAAAACCACTTTTCGCACTTGTGTTAGTGTTTAAAAACCACTTTTCGCACTTGTGTTGGTGCAAGAAACCACTTTTCGCACTTGTGTTAGTGTTGAAAAAACCACTTTCCGCACTTGTGTTGGTGCAGGAAACCACTTTTGCACTTGTATTAGTGTGGAAAAAACACTTTTTGCACTTGTGATAGTGTTGAAAAACCACTTTTCGCACTTGTGTTAGTGTTGAAAAACCACTTTTCGCACTTGTGTTGGTGCAGGAAACCACTTTTGCACTTGTATTAGCGTGGAAAAAAACACTTTTTGCACTTGTGTTAGTGTTGAAAAACCACTTTTTGCACTTGTGTTAGTGTTGAAAAACCACTTTTCGCACTTGTGTTGGTGCAGGAAACCACTTTTGCACTTGTAATAGTGTGGAAAAAACACTTTTTGCACTTGTGATAGTGTTGAAAAACCACTTTTCGCACTTGTGTTAGTGTTGAAAAACCATTTTTCGCACTTGTGTTAGTGGTGAAAAACCACTTTTCGCACTTGTGTTGGTGCAGGAAACCACTTTTGCACTTGTATTAGTGTGGAAAAACCACTTTTCGCACTTGTGTTAGTGTTGAAAAACCACTTTTCGCACTTGTGTTAGTGTTTAAAAACCACTTTTCGCACTTGTGTTGGTGCAAGAAACCACTTTTCGCACTTGTGTTAGTGTTGAAAAACCACTTTCCGCACTTGTGTTGGTGCAGGAAACCACTTTTGCACTTGTATTAGTGTGGAAAAAACACTTTTTGCACTTGTGATAGTGTTGAAAAACCACTTTTCGCACTTGTGTTAGTGTTGAAAAACCACTTTTCGCACTTGTGTTGGTGCAGGAAACCACTTTTGCACTTGTATTAGCGTGGAAAAAAACACTTTTTGCACTTGTGTTAGTGTTGAAAAACCACTTTTTGCACTTGTGTTAGTGTTGAAAAACCACTTTTCGCACTTGTGTTGGTGCAGGAAACCACTTTTGCACTTGTATTAGTGTGGAAAAACCACTTTTCGCACTTGTGTTAGTGTTGATAAACCACTTTTCGCACTTGTGTTTGCGTTGAAAAACCACTTTTCGCACTTGTGTTGGTGCAGGAAACCACTTTTGCACTTGTATTAGTGTGGAAAAAACACTTTTTGCACTTGTGTTAGTGTTGAAAAACCACTTATAGCACTTGTGTTAATGTTGAAAAACCACTTTTCGCACTTGTGTTAGTGTTGAAAAACCACTTTTCGCACTTGTGTTGGTGCAAGAAACCACTTTTCGCACTTGTGATAGTGTTGAAAAACCACTTTTCGCACTTGTGTTAGTGTTGAAAAACCACTTTTCGCACTTGTGTTGGTGCAGGAAACCACTTTTGCACTTGTATTATTGTGGAAAAACCACTTTTTGCACTTGTGTTAGTGTTGAAAAACCACTTTTCGCACTTGTGTTAATGTTGAAAAACCACTTTTCGCACTTGTGTTAGTGTTGAAAAACCACTTTTCGCACTTGTGTTGGTGCAAGAAACCACTTTTCGCACTTGTGTTAGTGTTGAAAAACCACTTTTCGCACTTGTGTTAGTGTTGAAAAACCACTTTTCGCACTTGTGTTGGTGCAGGAAACCACTTTTGCACTTGTATTAGTGTGGAAAAAACACTTTTTGCACTTGTGATAGTGTTGAAAAACCACTTTTCGGACTTGTGTTAGTGTTGAAAAACCATTTTGCGCACTTGTGTTAGTGGTGAAAAACCACTTTTCGCACTTGTGTTGGTGCAGGAAACCACTTTTGCACTTGTATTAGTGTGGAAAAACCACTTTTCGCACTTGTGTTAGTGTTGAAAAAACACTTTTCGCACTTGTGTTAGTGTTTAAAAACCACTTTTCGCACTTGTGTTGGTGCAGGAAACCACTTTTGCACTTGTATTAGTGTGGAAAAAACACTTTTTGCACTTGTGATAGTGTTGAAAAACCACTTTTCGCACTTGTGTTGGTGCAGGAAACCACTTTTGCACTTGAATTAGTGTTGAAAAACCACTTTTCGCACTTGTGTTAGTGTTGAAAAACCACTTTTCGCACTTGTGTTGGTGCAGGAAACCACTTTTGCACTTGTATTAGTGTGGAAAAACCACTTTTCGCACTTATGTTAGTGTTGAAAAACCACTTTTCGCACTTGTGTTAGTGTTGAAAAACCAGTTTTCGCACTTGTGTTAGTGTTGAAAAACCAGTTTTCGCACTTGTGTTGGTGCAAGAAACCACTTTTGCACTTGTATTAGTGTGGAACAACCACTTTTCGCACTTGTGTTAGTGTTGAAAAACCACTTATCGCACTTGTGTTAGTGTTGAAAAACCAGTTTTCGCACTTGTGTTGGTGTTGAAAAACCAGTTTTCGCACTTGTGTTGGTGCAAGAAACCACTTTTGCACTTGTATTAGTGTGGAACAACCACTTTTCGCACTTGTGTTAGTGTTGAAAAACCACTTATCGCACTTGTGTTAATGTTGAAAAACCACTTTTCGCACTTGTGTTAGTGTTGAAAAACCACTTATCGCACTTGTGTTGGTGCAAGAAACCACTTTTCGCACTTGTGTTAGTGTTGAAAAACCACTTTTTGCACTTGTGTTAGTGTTGAAAAACCACTTTTCGCACTTGTGTTAGTGTTGAAAAACCACTTTTCGCACTTGTGTTGGTGCAGGAAACCACTTTTGCACTTGTATTAGTGTGGAAAAAACACTTTTCGCACTTGTGTTAATGTTGAAAAACCACTTTTCGCACTTGTGTTGGTGCAGGAAACCACTTTTGCACTTGTAATAGTGTGGAAAAAACACTTTTTGCACTTGTGATATTGTTGAAAAACCACTTTTCGCACTTGTGTTAGTGTTGAAAAACCATTTTTCGCACTTGTGTTAGTGGTGAAAAACCACTTTTCGCACTTGTGTTAGTGTTTAAAAACCACTTTTCGCACTTGTGTTGGTGCAAGAAACCACTTTTCGCACTTGTGTTAGTGTTGAAAAACCACTTTCCGCACTTGTGTTGGTGCAGGAAACCACTTTTGCACTTGTATTAGTGTGGAAAAAACACTTTTTGCACTTGTGATAGTGTTGAAAAACCACTTTTCGCACTTGTGTTGGTGTTGAAAAACCACTTTTCGCACTTGTGTTGGTGCAGGAAACCACTTTTGCACTTGTATTAGCGTGGAAAAAAACACTTTTTGCACTTGTGTTAGTGTTGAAAAACCACTTTTTGCACTTGTGTTAGTGTTGAAAAACCACTTTTCGCACTTGTGTTGGTGCAGGAAACCACTTTTGCACTTGTAATAGTGTGGAAAAAACACTTTTTGCACTTGTGATAGTGTTGAAAAACCACTTTTCGCACTTGTGTTAGTGTTGAAAAACCATTTTTCGCACTTGTGTTAGTGGTGAAAAACCACTTTTCGCACTTGTGTTGGTGCAGGAAACCACTTTTGCACTTGTATTAGTGTGGAAAAACCACTTTTCGCACTTGTGTTAGTGTTGATAAACCACTTTTCGCACTTGTGTTTGCGTTGAAAAACCACTTTTCGCACTTGTGTTGGTGCAGGAAACCACTTTTGCACTTGTATTAGTGTGGAAAAAACACTTTTTGCACTTGTGTTAGTGTTGAAAAACCACTTATAGCACTTGTGTTAATGTTGAAAAACCACTTTTCGCACTTGTGTTAGTGTTGAAAAACCACTTTTCGCACTTGTGTTGGTGCAAGAAACCACTTTTCGCACTTGTGATAGTGTTGAAAAACCACTTTTCGCACTTGTGTTAGTGTTGAAAAACCACTTTTCGCACTTGTGTTGGTGCAGGAAACCACTTTTGCACTTGTATTATTGTGGAAAAACCACTTTTTGCACTTGTGTTAGTGTTGAAAAACCACTTTTCGCACTTGTGTTAATGTTGAAAAACCACTTTTCGCACTTGTGTTAGTGTTGAAAAACCACTTTTCGCACTTGTGTTGGTGCAAGAAACCACTTTTCGCACTTGTGTTAGTGTTGAAAAACCACTTTTCGCACTTGTGTTAGTGTTGAAAAACCACTTTTCGCACTTGTGTTGGTGCAGGAAACCACTTTTGCACTTGTATTAGTGTGGAAAAAACACTTTTTGCACTTGTGATAGTGTTGAAAAACCACTTTTCGGACTTGTGTTAGTGTTGAAAAACCATTTTGCGCACTTGTGTTAGTGGTGAAAAACCACTTTTCGCACTTGTGTTGGTGCAGGAAACCACTTTTGCACTTGTATTAGTGTGGAAAAACCACTTTTCGCACTTGTGTTAGTGTTGAAAAAACACTTTTCGCACTTGTGTTAGTGTTTAAAAACCACTTTTCGCACTTGTGTTGGTGCAGGAAACCACTTTTGCACTTGTATTAGTGTGGAAAAAACACTTTTTGCACTTGTGATAGTGTTGAAAAACCACTTTTCGCACTTGTGTTGGTGCAGGAAACCACTTTTGCACTTGAATTAGTGTTGAAAAACCACTTTTCGCACTTGTGTTAGTGTTGAAAAACCACTTTTCGCACTTGTGTTGGTGCAGGAAACCACTTTTGCACTTGTATTAGTGTGGAAAAACCACTTTTCGCACTTATGTTAGTGTTGAAAAACCACTTTTCGCACTTGTGTTAGTGTTGAAAAACCAGTTTTCGCACTTGTGTTAGTGTTGAAAAACCAGTTTTCGCACTTGTGTTGGTGCAAGAAACCACTTTTGCACTTGTATTAGTGTGGAACAACCACTTTTCGCACTTGTGTTAGTGTTGAAAAACCACTTATCGCACTTGTGTTAGTGTTGAAAAACCAGTTTTCGCACTTGTGTTGGTGTTGAAAAACCAGTTTTCGCACTTGTGTTGGTGCAAGAAACCACTTTTGCACTTGTATTAGTGTGGAACAACCACTTTTCGCACTTGTGTTAGTGTTGAAAAACCACTTATCGCACTTGTGTTAATGTTGAAAAACCACTTTTCGCACTTGTGTTAGTGTTGAAAAACCACTTATCGCACTTGTGTTGGTGCAAGAAACCACTTTTCGCACTTGTGTTAGTGTTGAAAAACCACTTTTTGCACTTGTGTTAGTGTTGAAAAACCACTTTTCGCACTTGTGTTAGTGTTGAAAAACCACTTTTCGCACTTGTGTTGGTGCAGGAAACCACTTTTGCACTTGTATTAGTGTGGAAAAAACACTTTTCGCACTTGTGTTAATGTTGAAAAACCACTTTTCGCACTTGTGTTGGTGCAGGAAACCACTTTTGCACTTGTAATAGTGTGGAAAAAACACTTTTTGCACTTGTGATATTGTTGAAAAACCACTTTTCGCACTTGTGTTAGTGTTGAAAAACCATTTTTCGCACTTGTGTTAGTGGTGAAAAACCACTTTTCGCACTTGTGTTAGTGTTTAAAAACCACTTTTCGCACTTGTGTTGGTGCAAGAAACCACTTTTCGCACTTGTGTTAGTGTTGAAAAACCACTTTCCGCACTTGTGTTGGTGCAGGAAACCACTTTTGCACTTGTATTAGTGTGGAAAAAACACTTTTTGCACTTGTGATAGTGTTGAAAAACCACTTTTCGCACTTGTGTTGGTGTTGAAAAACCACTTTTCGCACTTGTGTTGGTGCAGGAAACCACTTTTGCACTTGTATTAGCGTGGAAAAAAACACTTTTTGCACTTGTGTTAGTGTTGAAAAACCACTTTTTGCACTTGTGTTAGTGTTGAAAAACCACTTTTCGCACTTGTGTTGGTGCAGGAAACCACTTTTGCACTTGTAATAGTGTGGAAAAAACACTTTTTGCACTTGTGATAGTGTTGAAAAACCACTTTTCGCACTTGTGTTAGTGTAGAAAAACCATTTTTCGCACTTGTGTTAGTGGTGAAAAACCACTTTTCGCACTTGTGTTGGTGCAGGAAACCACTTTTGCACTTGTATTAGTGTGGAAAATCCACTTTTCGCACTTGTGTTAGTGTTGAAAAACCACTTTTCGCACTTGTGTTAGTGTTTAAAAACCACTTTTCGCACTTGTGTTGGTGCAAGAAACCACTTTTCGCACTTGTGTTAGTGTTGAAAAACCACTTTCCGCACTTGTGTTGGTGCAGGAAACCACTTTTGCACTTGTATTAGTGTGGAAAAAACACTTTTTGCACTTGTGATAGTGTTGAAAAACCACTTTTCGCACTTGTGTTAGTGTTGAAAAACCACTTTTCGCACTTGTGTTGGTGCAGGAAACCACTTTTGCACTTGTATTAGCGTGGAAAAAAACACTTTTTGCACTTGTGTTAGTGTTGAAAAACCACTTTTTGCACTTGTGTTAGTGTTGAAAAACCACTTTTCGCACTTGTGTTGGTGCAGGAAACCACTTTTGCACTTGTATTAGTGTGGAAAAACCACTTTTCGCACTTGTGTTAGTGTTGATAAACCACTTTTCGCACTTGTGTTTGCGTTGAAAAACCACTTTTCGCACTTGTGTTGGTGCAGGAAACCACTTTTGCACTTGTATTAGTGTGGAAAAAACACTTTTTGCACTTGTGTTAGTGTTGAAAAACCACTTATAGCACTTGTGTTAATGTTGAAAAACCACTTTTCGCACTTGTGTTAGTGTTGAAAAACCACTTTTCGCACTTGTGTTGGTGCAAGAAACCACTTTTCGCACTTGTGATAGTGTTGAAAAACCACTTTTCGCACTTGTGTTAGTGTTGAAAAACCACTTTTCGCACTTGTGTTGGTGCAGGAAACCACTTTTGCACTTGTATTAGTGTGGAAAAACCACTTTTTGCACTTGTGTTAGTGTTGAAAAACCACTTTTCGCACTTGTGTTAATGTTGAAAAACCACTTTTCGCACTTGTGTTAGTGTTGAAAAACCACTTTTCGCACTTGTGTTGGTGCAAGAAACCACTTTTCGCACTTGTGTTAGTGTTGAAAAACCACTTTTCGCACTTGTGTTAGTGTTGAAAAACCACTTTTCGCACTTGTGTTGGTGCAGGAAACCACTTTTGCACTTGTATTAGTGTGGAAAAAACACTTTTTGCACTTGTGATAGTGTTGAAAAACCACTTTTCGCACTTGTGTTAGTGTTGAAAAACCATTTTGCGCACTTGTGTTAGTGGTGAAAAACCACTTTTCGCACTTGTGTTGGTGCAGGAAACCACTTTTGCACTTGTATTAGTGTGGAAAAACCACTTTTCGCACTTGTGTTAGTGTTGAAAAACCACTTTTCGCACTTGTGTTAGTGTTTAAAAACCACTTTTCGCACTTGTGTTGGTGCAAGAAACCACTTTTCGCACTTGTGTTAGTGTTGAAAAACCACTTTCCGCACTTGTGTTGGTGCAGGAAACCACTTTTGCACTTGTATTAGTGTGGAAAAAACACTTTTTGCACTTGTCATAGTGTTGAAAAACCACTTTTCGCACTTGTGTTAGTGTTGAAAAACCACTTTTCGCACTTGTGTTGGTGCAGGAAACCACTTTGCACTTGTATTAGCGTGGAAAAAAACACTTTTTGCACTTGTGTTAGTGTTGAAAAACCACTTTTCGCACTTGTGTTAGTGTTGAAAAACCACTTTTCGCACTTGTGTTGGTGCAGGAAACCACTTTTGCACTTGTATTAGTGTGGAAAAACCACTTTTCGCACTTGTGTTAGTGTTGATAAACCACTTTTCGCACTTGTGTTTGCGTTGAAAAAACCACTTTTCGCACTTGTGTTGGTGCAGGAAACCACTTTTGCACTTGTATTAGTGTGGAAAAAACACTTTTTGCACTTGTGTTAGTGTTGAAAAACCACTTTTAGCACTTGTGTTAATGTTGAAAAACCACTTTTCGCACTTGTGTTAGTGTTGAAAAACCACTTTTCGCACTTGTGTTGGTGCAAGAAACCACTTTTCGCACTTGTGATAGTGTTGAAAAACCACTTTTCGCACTTGTGTTAGTGTTGAAAAACCACTTTTCGCACTTGTGTTGGTGCAGGAAACCACTTTTGCACTTGTATTAGTGTGGAAAAACCACTTTTTGCACTTGTGTTAGTGTTGAAAAACCACTTTTCACACTTGTGTTAATGTTGAAAAACCACTTTTCGCACTTGTGTTAGTGTTGAAAAACCACTTTTCGCACTTGTGTTGGTGCAAGAAACCACTTTTCGCACTTGTGTTAGTGTTGAAAAACCACTTTTCGCACTTGTGTTAGTGTTGAAAAACCACTTTTCGCACTTGTGTTGGTGCAGGAAACCACTTTTGCACTTGTATTAGCGTGGAAAAAACACTTTTTGCACTTGTGTTAGTGTTGAAAAACCACTTTTCGCACTTGTGTTAGTGTTGAAAAACCACTTTTCGCACTTGTGTTGGTGCAGGAAACCACTTTTGCACTTGTATTACTGTGGAAAAACCACTTTTCGCACTTGTGTTAGTGTTGATAAACCACTTTTCGCACTTGTGTTTGCGTTGAAAAACCACTTTTCGCACTTGTGTTGGTGCAGGAAACCACTTTTGCACTTGCATTAGTGTGGAAAAACACTTTTTGCACTTGTGTTAGTGTTGAAAAACCACTTATCGCACTTGTGTTAATGTTGAAAAACCACTTTTCGCACTTGTGTTAGTGTTGAAAGTCCACTTTTCGCACTTGTGTTGGTGCAAGAAACCACTTTTTGCACTTGTGTTAGTGTTGAAAAACCACTTTTCGCACTTGTGTTAGTGTTGAAAAACCACTTTTCGCACTTGTGTTGGTGCAGGAAACCACTTTTGCACTTGTATTAGTGTGGAAAAATCACTTTTCGCACTTGTGTTAGTGTTGAAAAACCACTTTTCGCACTTGTGTTAGTGTTTAAAAACCACTTTTCGCACTTGTGTTGGTGCAGGAAACACCTTTTGCACTTGTATTAGTGTGGAAAAACCACTTTTCGCACTTGTGTTAGTGTTGAAAAACCACTTTTTGCACTTGTGATAGTGTTGAAAAACCACTTTTCGCACTTGTGTTGGTGCAGGAAACCACTTTTGCACTTGTATTAGTGTGGAAAAACCACTTTTCGCACTTGTGTTAGTGTTGAAAAAGCACTTTTCACACTTGTGTTAATGTTGAAAAACCACTTTTCGCACTTGTGTTAGTGTTGAAAAACCACTTTTCGCACTTGTGTTGGTGCAAGAAACCACTTTTCGCACTTGTGTGAGTGTTGAAAAACCACTTTCCGCACTTGTGTTGGTGCAGGAAACCACTTTTGCACTTGTATTAGTGTGGAAAAAACACTTTTTGCACTTGTGATAGTGTTGAAAAACCACTTTTCACACTTCTGTTAGTGTTGAAAAACCACTTTTCGCACTTGTGTTGGTGCAGGAAACCACTTTTGCACTTGTATTAGTGTGGAAAAACCACTTTTCGCACTTGTGTTAGTGTTGAAAAACCACTTTTCGCACTTGTGTTAGTGTTGAAAAACCACTTTTCGCACTTGTGTTAGTGTTGAAAAACCACTTTTCGCACTTGTGTTGGTGCAGGAAACCACTTTTTCACTTGTATTAGTGTGGAAAAAACACTTTTTGCAATTGTGATAGTGTTGAAAAACCACTTTTCGCACTTGTGTTAGTGTTGAAAAACCCCTTTTCGCACTTGTGTTGGTGCAGGAAACCACTTTTGCACTTGAATTAGTGTTGAAAAACCACTTTTCGCACTTGTGTTAGTGTTGAAAAACCACTTTTCGCACTTGTGTTGGTGCAGGAAACCACTTTTGCACTTGTATTAGTGTGGAAAAACCACTTTTCGCACTTATGTTAGTGTTGAAAAACCACTTATCGCACTTGTGTTAATGTTGAAAAACCACTTTTCGCACTTGTGTTAGTGTTGAAAAACCACTTTTCGCACTTGTGTTGGTGCAAGAAACCACTTTTCGCACTTGTGTTAGTGTTGAAAAACCACTTTTTGCACTTGTGTTAGTGTTGAAAAACCACTTTTCGCACTTGTGTTAGTGTTGAAAAACCACTTTTCGCACTTGTGTTGGTGCAGGAAACCACTTTTGCACTTGTATTAGAGTGGAAAAAACACTTTTCGCACTTGTGTTAATGTTGAAAAACCACTTTTCGCACTTGTGTTTGCGTTGAAAAACCACTTTTCGCACTTGTGTTGGTGCAGGAAACCACTTTTGCACTTGTATTAGTGTGGAAAAAACACTTTTTGCACTTGTGTTAGTGTTGAAAAACCACTTATAGCACTTGTGTTAATGTTGAAAAACCACTTTTCGCACTTGTGTTAGTGTTGAAAAACCACTTTTCGCACTTGTGTTGGTGCAAGAAACCACTTTTCGCACTTGTGATAGTGTTGAAAAACCACTTTTCGCAATTGTGTTAGTGTTGAAAAACCACTTTTCGCACTTGTGTTGGTGCAGGAAACCACTTTTGCACTTGTATTAGTGTGGAAAAACCACTTTTTGCACTTGTGTTAGTGTTGAAAAACCACTTTTCGCACTTGTGTTAATGTTGAAAAACCACTTTTCGCACTTGTGTTAGTGTTGAAAAACCACTTTTCGCACTTGTGTTGGTGCAAGAAACCACTTTTCGCACTTGTGTTAGTGTTGAAAAACCACTTTTCGCACTTGTGTTAGTGTTGAAAAACCACTTTTCGCACTTGTGTTGGTGCAGGAAACCACTTTTGCACTTGTATTAGCGTGGAAAAAAACACTTTTTGCACTTGTGTTAGTGTTGAAAAACCACTTTTCGCACTTGTGTTAGTGTTGAAAAACCACTTTTCGCACTTGTGTTGGTGCAGGAAACCACTTTTGTACTTGTATTAGTGTGGAAAAACCACTTTTCGCACTTGTGTTAGTGTTGATAAACCACTTTTTGCACTTGTGTTAGTGTTGAAAAACCACTTATCGCACTTGTGTTAATGTTGAAAAACCACTTTTCGCACTTGTGTTAGTGTTGAAAAACCACTTTTCGCACTTGTGTTGGTGCAAGAAACCACTTTTCGCACTTGTGTTAGTGTTGAAAAACCACTTTTTGCACTTGTGTTAGTGTTGAAAAACCACTTTTCGCACTTGTGTTAGTGTTGAAAAACCACTTTTCGCACTTGTGTTGGTGCAGGAAACCACTTTTGCACTTGTATTAGTGTGGAAAAAACACTTTTCGCACTTGTGTTAGTGTTGAAAAACACTTTTCGCACTTGTGTTGGTGCAGGAAACCACTTTTGCACTTGTATTAGTGTGGAAAAAACACTTTTTGCACTTGTGTTAGTGTTGAAAAACCACTTATAGCACTTGTGTTAATGTTGAAAAACCACTTTTCGCACTTGTGTTAGTGTTGAAAAACCACTTTTCGCACTTGTGTTGGTGCAAGAAACCACTTTTCGCACTTGTGATAGTGTTGAAAAACCACTTTTCGCACTTGTGTTAGTGTTGAAAAACCACTTTTCGCACTTGTGTTGGTGCAGGAAACCACTTTTGCACTTGTATTAGTGTGGAAAAACCACTTTTTGCACTTGTGTTAGTGTTGAAAAACCACTTTTCGCACTTGTGTTAATGTTGAAAAACCGCTTTTCGCACTTGTGTTAGTGTTGAAAAACCACTTTTCGCACTTGTGTTGGTGCAAGAAACCACTTTTTGCACTTGTGTTAGTGGTGAAAAACCACTTTTCGCACTTGTGTTGGTGCAGGAAACCACTTTTGCACTTGTATTAGTGTGGAAAAACCACTTTTCGCACTTGTGTTAGTGTTGAAAAAACACTTTTCGCACTTGTGTTAGTGTTTAAAAACCACTTTTCGCACTTGTGTTGGTGCAGGAAACCACTTTTGCACTTGTATTAGTGTGGAAAAAACACTTTTTGCACTTGTGATAGTGTTGAAAAACCACTTTTCGCACTTGTGTTGGTGCAGGAAACCACTTTTGCACTTGAATTAGTGTTGAAAAACCACTTTTCGCACTTGTGTTAGTGTTGAAAAACCACTTTTCGCACTTGTGTTGGTGCAGGAAACCACTTTTGCACTTGTATTAGTGTGGAAAAACCACTTTTCGCACTTATGTTAGTGTTGAAAAACCACTTTTCGCACTTGTGTTAGTGTTGAAAAACCAGTTTTCGCACTTGTGTTAGTGTTGAAAAACCAGTTTTCGCACTTGTGTTGGTGCAAGAAACCACTTTTGCACTTGTATTAGTGTGGAACAACCACTTTTCGCACTTGTGTTAGTGTTGAAAAACCACTTATCGCACTTGTGTTAGTGTTGAAAAACCAGTTTTCGCACTTGTGTTGGTGTTGAAAAACCAGTTTTCGCACTTGTGTTGGTGCAAGAAACCACTTTTGCACTTGTATTAGTGTGGAACAACCACTTTTCGCACTTGTGTTAGTGTTGAAAAACCACTTATCGCACTTGTGTTAATGTTGAAAAACCACTTTTCGCACTTGTGTTAGTGTTGAAAAACCACTTATCGCACTTGTGTTGGTGCAAGAAACCACTTTTCGCACTTGTGTTAGTGTTGAAAAACCACTTTTTGCACTTGTGTTAGTGTTGAAAAACCACTTTTCGCACTTGTGTTAGTGTTGAAAAACCACTTTTCGCACTTGTGTTGGTGCAGGAAACCACTTTTGCACTTGTATTAGTGTGGAAAAAACACTTTTCGCACTTGTGTTAATGTTGAAAAACCACTTTTCGCACTTGTGTTGGTGCAGGAAACCACTTTTGCACTTGTAATAGTGTGGAAAAAACACTTTTTGCACTTGTGATATTGTTGAAAAACCACTTTTCGCACTTGTGTTAGTGTTGAAAAACCATTTTTCGCACTTGTGTTAGTGGTGAAAAACCACTTTTCGCACTTGTGTTAGTGTTTAAAAACCACTTTTCGCACTTGTGTTGGTGCAAGAAACCACTTTTCGCACTTGTGTTAGTGTTGAAAAACCACTTTCCGCACTTGTGTTGGTGCAGGAAACCACTTTTGCACTTGTATTAGTGTGGAAAAAACACTTTTTGCACTTGTGATAGTGTTGAAAAACCACTTTTCGCACTTGTGTTGGTGTTGAAAAACCACTTTTCGCACTTGTGTTGGTGCAGGAAACCACTTTTGCACTTGTATTAGCGTGGAAAAAAACACTTTTTGCACTTGTGTTAGTGTTGAAAAACCACTTTTTGCACTTGTGTTAGTGTTGAAAAACCACTTTTCGCACTTGTGTTGGTGCAGGAAACCACTTTTGCACTTGTAATAGTGTGGAAAAAACACTTTTTGCACTTGTGATAGTGTTGAAAAACCACTTTTCGCACTTGTGTTAGTGTAGAAAAACCATTTTTCGCACTTGTGTTAGTGGAAAAACCACTTTTCGCACTTGTGTTGGTGCAGGAAACCACTTTTGCACTTGTATTAGTGTGGAAAATCCACTTTTCGCACTTGTGTTAGTGTTGAAAAACCACTTTTCGCACTTGTGTTAGTGTTTAAAAACCACTTTTCGCACTTGTGTTGGTGCAAGAAACCACTTTTCGCACTTGTGTTAGTGTTGAAAAACCACTTTCCGCACTTGTGTTGGTGCAGGAAACCACTTTTGCACTTGTATTAGTGTGGAAAAAACACTTTTTGCACTTGTGATAGTGTTGAAAAACCACTTTTCGCACTTGTGTTAGTGTTGAAAAACCACTTTTCGCACTTGTGTTGGTGCAGGAAACCACTTTTGCACTTGTATTAGCGTGGAAAAAAACACTTTTTGCACTTGTGTTAGTGTTGAAAAACCACTTTTTGCACTTGTGTTAGTGTTGAAAAACCACTTTTCGCACTTGTGTTGGTGCAGGAAACCACTTTTGCACTTGTATTAGTGTGGAAAAACCACTTTTCGCACTTGTGTTAGTGTTGATAAACCACTTTTCGCACTTGTGTTTGCGTTGAAAAACCACTTTTCGCACTTGTGTTGGTGCAGGAAACCACTTTTGCACTTGTATTAGTGTGGAAAAAACACTTTTTGCACTTGTGTTAGTGTTGAAAAACCACTTATAGCACTTGTGTTAATGTTGAAAAACCACTTTTCGCACTTGTGTTAGTGTTGAAAAACCACTTTTCGCACTTGTGTTGGTGCAAGAAACCACTTTTCGCACTTGTGATAGTGTTGAAAAACCACTTTTCGCACTTGTGTTAGTGTTGAAAAACCACTTTTCGCACTTGTGTTGGTGCAGGAAACCACTTTTGCACTTGTATTAGTGTGGAAAAACCACTTTTTGCACTTGTGTTAGTGTTGAAAAACCACTTTTCGCACTTGTGTTAATGTTGAAAAACCACTTTTCGCACTTGTGTTAGTGTTGAAAAACCACTTTTCGCACTTGTGTTGGTGCAAGAAACCACTTTTCGCACTTGTGTTAGTGTTGAAAAACCACTTTTCGCACTTGTGTTAGTGTTGAAAAACCACTTTTCGCACTTGTGTTGGTGCAGGAAACCACTTTTGCACTTGTATTAGTGTGGAAAAAACACTTTTTGCACTTGTGATAGTGTTGAAAAACCACTTTTCGCACTTGTGTTAGTGTTGAAAAACCATTTTGCGCACTTGTGTTAGTGGTGAAAAACCACTTTTCGCACTTGTGTTGGTGCAGGAAACCACTTTTGCACTTGTATTAGTGTGGAAAAACCACTTTTCGCACTTGTGTTAGTGTTGAAAAACCACTTTTCGCACTTGTGTTAGTGTTTAAAAACCACTTTTCGCACTTGTGTTGGTGCAAGAAACCACTTTTCGCACTTGTGTTAGTGTTGAAAAACCACTTTCCGCACTTGTGTTGGTGCAGGAAACCACTTTTGCACTTGTATTAGTGTGGAAAAAACACTTTTTGCACTTGTCATAGTGTTGAAAAACCACTTTTCGCACTTGTGTTAGTGTTGAAAAACCACTTTTCGCACTTGTGTTGGTGCAGGAAACCACTTTTGCACTTGTATTAGCGTGGAAAAAAACACTTTTTGCACTTGTGTTAGTGTTGAAAAACCACTTTTCGCACTTGTGTTAGTGTTGAAAAACCACTTTTCGCACTTGTGTTTGCGTTGAAAAACCACTTTTCGCACTTGTGTTGGTGCAGGAAACCACTTTTGCACTTGTATTAGTGTGGAAAAAACACTTTTTGCACTTGTGTTAGTGTTGAAAAACCACTTTTAGCACTTGTGTTAATGTTGAAAAACCACTTTTCGCACTTGTGTTAGTGTTGAAAAACCACTTTTCGCACTTGTGTTGGTGCAAGAAACCACTTTTCGCACTTGTGATAGTGTTGAAAAACCACTTTTCGCACTTGTGTTAGTGTTGAAAAACCACTTTTCGCACTTGTGTTGGTGCAGGAAACCACTTTTGCACTTGTATTAGTGTGGAAAAACCACTTTTTGCACTTGTGTTAGTGTTGAAAAACCACTTTTCACACTTGTGTTAATGTTGAAAAACCACTTTTCGCACTTGTGTTAGTGTTGAAAAACCACTTTTCGCACTTGTGTTGGTGCAAGAAACCACTTTTCGCACTTGTGTTAGTGTTGAAAAACCACTTTTCGCACTTGTGTTAGTGTTGAAAAACCACTTTTCGCACTTGTGTTGGTGCAGGAAACCACTTTTGCACTTGTATTAGCGTGGAAAAAACACTTTTTGCACTTGTGTTAGTGTTGAAAAACCACTTTTCGCACTTGTGTTAGTGTTGAAAAACCACTTTTCGCACTTGTGTTGGTGCAGGAAACCACTTTTGCACTTGTATTACTGTGGAAAAACCACTTTTCGCACTTGTGTTAGTGTTGATAAACCACTTTTCGCACTTGTGTTTGCGTTGAAAAACCACTTTTCGCACTTGTGTTGGTGCAGGAAACCACTTTTGCACTTGCATTAGTGTGGAAAAACACTTTTTGCACTTGTGTTAGTGTTGAAAAACCACTTATCGCACTTGTGTTAATGTTGAAAAACCACTTTTCGCACTTGTGTTAGTGTTGAAAGTCCACTTTTCGCACTTGTGTTGGTGCAAGAAACCACTTTTTGCACTTGTGTTAGTGTTGAAAAACCACTTTTCGCACTTGTGTTAGTGTTGAAAAACCACTTTTCGCACTTGTGTTGGTGCAGGAAACCACTTTTGCACTTGTATTAGTGTGGAAAAATCACTTTTCGCACTTGTGTTAGTGTTGAAAAACCACTTTTCGCACTTGTGTTAGTGTTTAAAAACCACTTTTCGCACTTGTGTTGGTGCAGGAAACACCTTTTGCACTTGTATTAGTGTGGAAAAACCACTTTTCGCACTTGTGTTAGTGTTGAAAAACCACTTTTTGCACTTGTGATAGTGTTGAAAAACCACTTTTCGCACTTGTGTTGGTGCAGGAAACCACTTTTGCACTTGTATTAGTGTGGAAAAACCACTTTTCGCACTTGTGTTAGTGTTGAAAAAGCACTTTTCACACTTGTGTTAATGTTGAAAAACCACTTTTCGCACTTGTGTTAGTGTTGAAAAACCACTTTTCGCACTTGTGTTGGTGCAAGAAACCACTTTTCGCACTTGTGTGAGTGTTGAAAAACCACTTTCCGCACTTGTGTTGGTGCAGGAAACCACTTTTGCACTTGTATTAGTGTGGAAAAAAACACTTTTTGCACTTGTGATAGTGTTGAAAAACCACTTTTCACACTTCTGTTAGTGTTGAAAAACCACTTTTCGCACTTGTGTTGGTGCAGGAAACCACTTTTGCACTTGTATTAGTGTGGAAAAACCACTTTTCGCACTTGTGTTAGTGTTGAAAAACCACTTTTCGCACTTGTGTTAGTGTTGAAAAACCACTTTTCGCACTTGTGTTAGTGTTGAAAAACCACTTTTCGCACTTGTGTTGGTGCAGGAAACCACTTTTTCACTTGTATTAGTGTGGAAAAAACACTTTTTGCAATTGTGATAGTGTTGAAAAACCACTTTTCGCACTTGTGTTAGTGTTGAAAAACCCCTTTTCGCACTTGTGTTGGTGCAGGAAACCACTTTTGCACTTGAATTAGTGTTGAAAAACCACTTTTCGCACTTGTGTTAGTGTTGAAAAACCACTTTTCGCACTTGTGTTGGTGCAGGAAACCACTTTTGCACTTGTATTAGTGTGGAAAAACCACTTTTCGCACTTATGTTAGTGTTGAAAAACCACTTATCGCACTTGTGTTAATGTTGAAAAACCACTTTTCGCACTTGTGTTAGTGTTGAAAAACCACTTTTCGCACTTGTGTTGGTGCAAGAAACCACTTTTCGCACTTGTGTTAGTGTTGAAAAACCACTTTTTGCACTTGTGTTAGTGTTGAAAAACCACTTTTCGCACTTGTGTTAGTGTTGAAAAACCACTTTTCGCACTTGTGTTGGTGCAGGAAACCACTTTTGCACTTGTATTAGAGTGGAAAAAACACTTTTCGCACTTGTGTTAATGTTGAAAAACCACTTTTCGCACTTGTGTTTGCGTTGAAAAACCACTTTTCGCACTTGTGTTGGTGCAGGAAACCACTTTTGCACTTGTATTAGTGTGGAAAAAACACTTTTTGCACTTGTGTTAGTGTTGAAAAACCACTTATAGCACTTGTGTTAATGTTGAAAAACCACTTTTCGCACTTGTGTTAGTGTTGAAAAACCACTTTTCGCACTTGTGTTGGTGCAAGAAACCACTTTTCGCACTTGTGATAGTGTTGAAAAACCACTTTTCGCAATTGTGTTAGTGTTGAAAAACCACTTTTCGCACTTGTGTTGGTGCAGGAAACCACTTTTGCACTTGTATTAGTGTGGAAAAACCACTTTTTGCACTTGTGTTAGTGTTGAAAAACCACTTTTCGCACTTGTGTTAATGTTGAAAAACCACTTTTCGCACTTGTGTTAGTGTTGAAAAACCACTTTTCGCACTTGTGTTGGTGCAAGAAACCACTTTTCGCACTTGTGTTAGTGTTGAAAAACCACTTTTCGCACTTGTGTTAGTGTTGAAAAACCACTTTTCGCACTTGTGTTGGTGCAGGAAACCACTTTTGCACTTGTATTAGCGTGGAAAAAAACACTTTTTGCACTTGTGTTAGTGTTGAAAAACCACTTTTCGCACTTGTGTTAGTGTTGAAAAACCACTTTTCGCACTTGTGTTGGTGCAGGAAACCACTTTTGTACTTGTATTAGTGTGGAAAAACCACTTTTCGCACTTGTGTTAGTGTTGATAAACCACTTTTTGCACTTGTGTTAGTGTTGAAAAACCACTTATCGCACTTGTGTTAATGTTGAAAAACCACTTTTCGCACTTGTGTTAGTGTTGAAAAACCACTTTTCGCACTTGTGTTGGTGCAAGAAACCACTTTTCGCACTTGTGTTAGTGTTGAAAAACCACTTTTTGCACTTGTGTTAGTGTTGAAAAACCACTTTTCGCACTTGTGTTAGTGTTGAAAAACCACTTTTCGCACTTGTGTTGGTGCAGGAAACCACTTTTGCACTTGTATTAGTGTGGAAAAAACACTTTTCGCACTTGTGTTAGTGTTGAAAAACACTTTTCGCACTTGTGTTGGTGCAGGAAACCACTTTTGCACTTGTATTAGTGTGGAAAAAACACTTTTTGCACTTGTGTTAGTGTTGAAAAACCACTTATAGCACTTGTGTTAATGTTGAAAAACCACTTTTCGCACTTGTGTTAGTGTTGAAAAACCACTTTTCGCACTTGTGTTGGTGCAAGAAACCACTTTTCGCACTTGTGATAGTGTTGAAAAACCACTTTTCGCACTTGTGTTAGTGTTGAAAAACCACTTTTCGCACTTGTGTTGGTGCAGGAAACCACTTTTGCACTTGTATTAGTGTGGAAAAACCACTTTTTGCACTT